>NC_141783.1:10039659-10239659 GCF_054643075.1 Acanthaster planci | reverse complement strand
TTTTATAATGATCCTTTAAACTGCAGACGGTGTTGAGCAGAAAAATGGCTGGAGAATAGTTTGATCAGCAAACGTTGTCTGAGAAGTTTCTGACAACAAGACTAACATACAAATATAGTATGGTTTGAGAGTGGATAGTTGATGTTAGCTCCCCAAGAGTATTGGAAGTAGTTTGTCAATTTCCAATACCGAGGGAAGCTAACATCAACTATTCACCCGGAGTGAAAACCATGTTTATAAATTTGTTTTACCTTGCCTCATACATGATGCAGTTGCCATCATCATCTCAGGCATCATTTAAAGCACTGATCGACATGTACATGTGCGGCCATCTGTTAAGCCAGGATGGCGCCTGTGCGTGCACAGGTCATGTAGCTTCAAAAGCACATGCATAGTAAACTATTTCCAGGTTGAGCCAGGGAAGAAGTTGAATAACAGTGAGTGTTCACAATCAGGTTATTAAGTAAACACATTATTGCAATGTATAAGTTGTTTACTTTAATCATGTAAAAATTGAATTTTGCATATTGAGAGAGGAAAAAATAAAGCCCCAAACGAAACCAATACTCTTTCTGACTTTCCTTTAGTTGTGTTCGTTTCATGGCAGAGTTTTTATTAAAGATGGTACAAGTTTTTTCCAGGATATTTGCATGTAACATGAATTTTTAATTTTAACTGTGTTGTAACTGCCAAATAAAAATTAAACATGCGAAGCGAGCATAATTTTTTTTGGTTTGTTTGATTTATTGTGTTTGTAACTCCTTGTTTGTCAGTCTTTTGAGATTTTTGTTTTAAATGTTTGTCATGTCAGCAAGATGTTTATTGTAGTATAACTAATTTGTTAGTGTTTTGAATGGCCTAGTCGTAATACATCGCCGCACAATAATTTGCTTCCCGCTGTAGGATTAATCGTATCAAGCATGAGTTACAAATACGCGACATTCAAACCATTGAGAACGTACGTTGTGCCGCACCATACTCACTGTTATGTGTTAATGAGGTCTGTGTTTAACCACAAAAATAAATATTGAAAAATCGAACAAACCCTCTGCGTCGCTCTGCACTTGAAAGTTCACAGTGTGAATAGGAATGGGAAATTTCGCATTGACATTCGCATGTCACAAGGTGTAAAAATGTTTTTCAACTCCCGTGAAGAAGCGTGAAAATGTTTTGCCACTGTGGGAGAAGCTTTTCACGATTATTTTGTGAAATGAGAATGAATATCTATGGAGAAAATTCCCCATTCCCAGGTTTAACTTTCTCATAATCGTTCGAACTCGTTTTATTTATGTGTACTTTTTAATTTAATTATTTTATATCTTCGGAGAAAGGTTGTAAGTCCCTTAGACACTGGGAAACAAAAATTTCTTGGTCAAGACAAAAGTTTGTGAAACTATCACAAAAATTACTGCCGAGTCTGACCATGCAGAGACAGATTGAAGTTTTTATAGTGTGTTGCTTGGACATTCAGGGGTGTAATACCATAATTTATAGCACTTTGACATGCTAGAGAACTTCACGTGTGTTTTTCCCCCCTTTGCAATGTTGAAAGAAATGTTACCGAGTACCATCTACATGGGGTTTTTACATTGGCACCGAAATCAAACTCTACATCGGCATCATCTAGTATGTTGGCAATAGGCCTACCATTAAATACTTTGCCAACCAATCGAATACTTTGGCAACACTTTTCACACCACAGAGCCCTGAATATTACGAACCACTGCTTGCTGTAGCTAGTGTTCACTTATAAATGGCCTAGATTTTTAAATGCCCCATGCCCCATGATTTCACTCAACAGCGAAGCAAAAACTGTTGTATGTCTACTGCATGTTGGGCTCAAAACTCCAAAACAAAAGTTAGCTGTGGACATTTTGAAATAATCCGTGCTCTGACTGTTGTTTCAGTGTTTTTTTCCTTGAAGCGGTTAAGCCAAACGTTGCAGACCTAGTGAGTCACTTAATCACGGCTTGCGAGATAAAAACACAACTATCAAAATCGAGAGAATTGTACTCTGCCGTACCATGCCCCCTGTATTTACAAATTCGTCAGTCATAAACGATGAGGTCAGTGTTTACCGGAATAGTTAAATATTAACAAAAGTCAACAAATCTTGCATACCACCTTGTACCGCGCCTATGATCTTCATCGCACACAGCAAGCCTGTGTTACGGCGTCATTTTAATAAGTTTTCCTATTATAATCCTGATACAGTTCCATTCCCGCCCAGTACAACCACAGAACATACAGCCAAGCATCCTGATTGGTCAGTTCTACTGATAACAATTTCCAGGCAGACGACAATCGCGTCTGTCACAAGTTGTAGGGTCCAAAGGTACGGATTTATTATTTACTTTCCTCGGGCAAGCGCCATTTTGTTCATGGTACGCATACACTCTCCACAGCGCAGTTCAAATTTTGGGCCACCGTTTTGAGTAAACTTCTGGATTTTAGAGCGAAATTTTGCCTACAAAATGAGCGGAAGAGACCCGGGAAAGATCGATATGGTCGACGATGAGACTGAGGAGCGGCCGATCACGACCTTCGAGAAATACGTCCAGTCGACATTTGCCGAGCTGGTGGGCACCATGTTCTTCACATTCATCGCGTGTCTGGCAGTTACGACGCAGGACCTGGTGGCCATTGCCTTCGCTGAGGGCTTAGCCATGGCGCTTCTGTGTTCTGCCTTCCTAAACATCAGGTTTGTTGTTTCCTTCTCTCTTCAGCATCTTTTGATGTTTTTAGTTTGCGCAAAAGGCCGTGTATATGTTATGTATTTCGATCCCTTTTTCAGATGACGTAATTTCGAAACCCTTTGTTATCTTTTCTTTCTGTTTTGTACAAGTACGCCTATTCGACAGAATCTTCTTGAAAAAGGGCAAGAGATTTGAAAATACTGAGGTTTTTATTGATATTTCGGTCGCAAAATTTCCCCGAACACTTTGACAACTTGGCGTCATAAAAATGGGGAGTTAGAATTGTAATTTAGCCTCCAAAGTTAAATTGAAACTGCAAACTGATTGTAAATTCTCGTCCGTGCCAAAGTTTTGTCATTCATGTTGAATTAAAACTTGAAAGGTCTTTCCTAACTAATAGTTAGGGCATTAGCAACCAAGTGTACTGCTATAATACAACGATAAACCGGAATGCTATGTTAAAAACAACGAAAGGGATATCAAACAGTCATTCACAATGTCCAAGCATTTAACAGAGCACGGGCATCATTATCTCCCGTGAACGAGGAAAAATTCCCGAACGCCGAAGAACGAGCAAGATTCGATCAGCGCCAAGTGACAATGAAAAATATGCTTCTCAGTGCAAGTGGTACTTCTTGACTGTGTTTGGGTACTAAGGTTCAGTGACATTCTGAAATCGGTGGAAAACTAAAGCATTAACCTGTTTCTCGTGGTTGCAGCGGTGGGATCTTCAACCCTGCTCTGACCTTCGCCGTGTGTTTGTGCGGGGGCATCAGCCCACTGCTTGCAGTGTTGTACTTCGTTGTGCAGATCTGTGGAGGAATGCTTGGTGCAGCCTTTGTCAAGGTGAAGTACACAAAATAATTATTAGTCTACGGGGATGAATCCAAGTGAGAACATGCAACACCCCTATAATAGAATAATAAAAATAATAATGATTTGTAATTTTGCCATAAACCCTTTGTAAAATTTGCCTTCCCAAAAATCACTTTCCCTCTTTTTATCATTTGGACCTAAAATTGGTTCTTCTGAGATTCTTGGGGGGAAAGGGATATTGCGTCTGATATTCCAGTTTCAATGAGAACTAAAACAATAGCATCCAATTAAAAATAAACATGCAGCTCAAATACTGGGGGAAAAAATGAAGGCATATGTAACGTGGAAGGCGTTTTGGTGAAGGTACAATAGTTCAAACTTGGACTGAAAGAATATTTTACGTTTACTTGTTTTATTTATTTTTCTCCGGTCTTCATCTAGGCTGTCCTGTTTGAGGATTCGTACTACGACATCCGCGGCGGTTGCAACAAGTTCCGCGGCAGCGTGCCATACGACAAGTACGACTCCCTGCATGTCCTGGGCGTGTCCCCTGGCACGGCCGTCATCATCGAGGCTTTGCTGTCCCTCTTCGTCTACATGTCCTACCTGCAGGCCAACATGGATAACCGGGGCAAACACCTGACGGGACCGCTGGCCTACGGCTTCTCCATCACGGTCGGCATTTTGACAGGGTATGCTTGAAGATACAACTTTTTGAAAGTTGACATTCTATTCACTGCGAAAACTTTGTTTGTCCATGAAACACATTCCTCAACACTTTCTTGCAATCATTTTGTAAACTTCAATATTATCATCTAAACACGTATAAAAAGTGATAGCAAGAAAGTCTTAAGAAAAGTACTCAATGTCTTAACACAGTTTCTGAGTGTTAGGGAGGAGGCATTCTGAGTTTGATATGATTGTATCCTTTGGGGGAGGAAAAAGCGTTCGTAATGGAGTTTGTGGTTTCATTTAAAAGAATGGATGCTTTAATTTTTTTTTTTTTTTACTTTATCTTTCGTTTTGCAAAACCCTATTGTCCATTAATTAAGTTCAGATTGGACGAGATTTTCGGCGTTTATGGTAATCAGTTTGTGTTATTCCCATTGCAGAATGTATTCCTCTGGAGCTTCCTTCAACCCGGCCCGTACCTTCGGCCCCGCCGTGGCCTCAGGCTTTTGGGATGAACAGTACATCTACTGGGCTGGGCCGGTGATTGGTGGTCTGCTTGCTGGAGCTTTCTACAGGTATTAAAACATGCCTCTGTAAAATTTATCTGCAGTTGCTCCTGTGCATTATTGGCTGCAGATTCTGGAAAGGAAATCATCATATTATTATTTAAACAGACTTCCAAATTATTCCGCTGCAGCACCTGACCCCCCTAAAGGGGGACATACCGAACGGGGCAGGGACATCCCCACTTTCGGCACCCATGCTCTCCTGTGACCCGAGCTCAGAATTTGGAGGAGAAAAAACCTTTTTGTCCAGGGCTAATCTAATTTGATCTGCTAATCCCTGAAGAAAAGTAGAAAGCCATTTCCACTCTTGATTTCTAAATGTGCTAAATCCTGAATGACAACGCTTCCCAACTGCTGCCAGAAAAGAGCCAGGCCATGAAAATTTTATCTACTTTTCTATTTTTTCTTTTCTTTTTTTTCATGTGTAGATTCATCCTTGGAGACAGCAACAAGCGTCTTATAATGAGAGACTAGCGACCGAGAAAGAGCCAACCAATGATGAGTCCAGAAACCTACGGAGACGAAATGCCATTTGGAGGCATTTCGTCTAACAAAAAACCTCGTCATCAAACCACTTACATGTAGTTTCGGAGAAGTATGGAAAGTGCTTTGCCGGTGTGAAAACATCTTATGTTTCAAAACTGGGTTGAATGAAATGAAGTGTGCCTTAGAGAGAGCGGAACGTATTAGGTGTATCCATTATGTAATTAGTTTACACTGTTGACATTTCAAGAATAGCGTAGTTTAATGAACAATTAATAAAAAGTAATCATACATGTATATCCCCGCCAGTGGAAATATCGCCTTTGAATATTTTTTGCAAAACATTTAAAGTCTGATCAAATTGTACATACGGATGAAAATAAGTGAAGCCCATAATTATTTTGTTCACTTGTGTACGTTTTAAAAGGTTTTGTCTCTCTTTCTTAACTTTGGAACCTGTACAAAAATAGCCATTTGTTTGTTTTACCGTTCATGCTAAGTAGTCGGGAAAAATACACACGTAAATTTAGAAAGTTTATCACACAAAAGAGCTGTCTGTATACGTATCCATGTGTGTTCTTTTTATTCCATATTCACTGAATTTCATCGTATCGATCAGAGTTTTCTTTTGCCAAAAATTACATCATGGTGCCATTGTTAATTTACGGTGTGGTGATGATCACCGGCTATAATGTTAAATGCGACTTTCCATCATAGTTAATATTGGTTTCGAATTCTTTTTTGGGGGTGGAAACAGGTTACTCTCTGCGGTGTACATACTTTTTGAGTCGTTAATTATCTTTCTAAAATAAATTTGTAGAAACAATTTTGATGTGATTTGTTTCAATTTTTACCTTCAATTCCGTGGCCAGAATAAAGAGTGAAGAGAAATGTCCGTTTACCCATTATCATCGTTTCAGGGGCCATCATTATTAAAAACAAATCATTAATGAAGATTAAACATTTCCTCCCCCAGAAACGGCTGCACTGCAGGCGCGCGGGGAATTGGAATTGAAGTCATTACAGTGTTCATGCAGTGTAGTTAAAACGGTAGTATTGATTTCTGCGAATTGTAGGTATGCGGCTTGAAATGATACGTGCAAGTTGCAACTAAGGAAATAATTGTGAATCCGGCAGCTTGCGGGGTCCATAGGCTCGTGTTTGCCGCATAATTTGGACATTGCCTAAGGTTCGCTTCTGTGGTAAGTTTCCTTAGCTCGCTTCATCCTCATGGTTCCATCGAAGGCCCCTTGAATCTCCCAAGATTTAAATAGATACTATCGGTTACAAAACACCTTAAGACAAAATTGATCAGAATAAACCTAAGAAATTAGGAAAGGGAAAAGGGAAGAAGTGACGCCAACCCCAAGATTAAAACCACTGTTTCGCAAAAGAGGGCGCTGTTTGCATTTCCAATTGGTCTAGGTTCTGTACGCCAATAAACGGTGGTCGAAGGGTGGTAACGTGCGTTCCCTAGTTATGTGCGCACGTCACCCGACCATCGGGCGGGATTTTACATTCGAACATGTGCACACGAGACGGCCAACCGTTTCATCTCAACTTCTCTGGAATTGAAATGCAAATTAACACAGATATTTCTCTCCAAAAATGTGTGGAATGCGTGAATTTCTTCAACCTCCTGTGCTGTTACACTGGGAGACTTTGCCGGTGTGTGACATGCCTGGTTGGTTTCCCAAGGCGTACGTGTGGTCGTTTTGGGCAAGTCTTGGAAAGGTGCAGGTTTTAGGCCTACCCGCCCGTGGATTGGAACTCCACCACGTGAAGTGCAATTTCACTGTGACGGCGCCCTGGTGCCGTGGCCGTTGCTAGATTCTTAGTTGCCTGGTGCTGATGCTGCTAGGTGAGTTGGACGAATTGTTACTCAGTCACTCAGAAAATAAATCACAAGTATGACTTGTTTACAAAATACAAATAATCACGTAGGCCAAGGCCTACATGTAATTAATACGGTGTCAGGTCAACTCGCCCCCTGGCCGACTCGCCCCTTACCGACTCGCCCCTCTCCAACTTGCCCCCTCGTAAACACGCCCCTGACCGACTCGCCTCTTACCAACTCGCCTCCTGGCCGACTCGCCCCCTGACTGACTCGCCCCCTGGCCGAGATGCCCCCTGACCGACTCGCCCCCTATAGGAAGTCAAGCAAATATGGCCGGCCCAATGTATTAAAAAAAACACTAATGGTTCTAACCAACGACGCGACACGAACGACTCACGGACGGTGATGGATATTTGGACATCACCACTAATCACATATTTATTCAAATGCTTCTTACGTCCACTGTCTGATTAGTACGTTATTTGTACATTCAACATACCCTCAGGATCAACAACTTCAAACCCTCCGTCCCATTAATATTTGGGTATGTGACTTTATCTTCTTGTAGTGACCCGATATCCAGTGAGTTAGTTATAGTGTTCAGTTGCTCATTCACTCGACTGGGATCTCACATATACTGCGAAAATTGATTTAGGTCCTTGGATATACACTGTATGCTTGTTGTGTGATGTATAAAGTCATAGTGGTACATTGTACACTAATGTCAATTTTTGATGTCCCATTATTAATTTTTTTTTATTTGCGTAATTTTTCTTCCTGTTTTGGAATTGAATATCTTTGAGAGTGTTTTTAATTTGTTTACTAGTAACAGGCACCAGATGACATGACTGTTTTTCCATGACGTCATGACACCGACAGTGCATGCTGGGATATAATTCAATATGGCCGATCAACAATGTGATCCTTGATGACTGTACTCGCCGAATAAATCAGTATTTAGTGTTAATTGAGAACTAATAATTGCATCCTGTGAAGTTATCGGAACCTGAAAGTGTGTGACAACCGTTACACCCTTTGTCATAAATCATGTCTCCTTAACACTTCCGTAGGTTTGCGTCGCCGGACATTATGCCTAATATGTACCTTTTTTTTTTATCCGAAAAAGTCCGCTAAGTTAATTAATATGGTAGAGTGTTGGTGTTGTGGCACACAAAATCCCATAGACAATACACAGGAAACGCTGCGCCGTGGCCCATACACACGATAATACTGAATTAGTTTTACCAATATCAAAAAAAGTATTGTTACCCCCCAAATTCCACAGAAAGGGAATATCGACCAAGCTTTAAACAACGCACTGCCAACGCACTGCAGCTGGAGTGCGTTGGAGGATTCTTTGCATTACCAGTGGAGTGATTTTCAAACTCCAAGTGGAGTGCAATGGAGGATAAATCCCATGAATGCCAACAACTGGAGTGCCAGGGAGGACAAATGGGTTCTCTAGTAAAGTGGTTTTTGAGACACCCTTGGCACTGTCAGTTCACAGTGAACTATGAAAAGTGACGAATGAAAGAAAGCCGTGGATTTTTTTTACTGGGCACTAGGAGGGGAAAATAGTCTGTTTTTATTGTTAGTGACATTTTATGATGTAAAATGTTACTTAGCCTAACACTTGAGTTGGAATTAGCATGACACTATGATATAGCATGAAATTGCTTAGAATTACATAACGTCAATGTTGGTAAGGCTATATACATGTAAGACCTGCAAAAACAGGTTTTTTCAGAGTACATCCCCTTTCCATGAAGTTGAGAGTCCTGAAATTACCGACATGAGTCAACGGGATGTGTGGAACCTCCAGTCAAGTTTGAGAGGTCAGGAGCGAGACCTGTTTGAGAGCCTTGCTGTCAAAATGAGTGAAGGAAGGTATGTGCACATTCTACATACCGATGCTTGGCGTTTTTTCCTAGTTATAAATGTATGCTTTTTCTTTCAGTTGACTATTGATTTCCCTCTGTTTCATTTATACAAGTAACACATACATGTACATGCAAAGAATAAAATCTACTCTACCATTTTTCTTTGCAGAAAGAGGAAGAGACATGAGAAAGAAACATATCAGAAAAAATGCAGTTGGGATAACGAGCAAAACAGCTCCCAGCCATGACCATCGCTGGCTCCAGCTGATATGATAACAGTGATGGAGTGCAAGGTCATAAGTGGTGGTGTTACCCATGGTAGTAAGGGTGGAAGAAATTTTGACCATAAATATTATGAGACAGAAGAGGAGGCGGGGTTGGATGAAGATGGATCCGGAGAGGAGGAGGAGGAAGAGGAGGAGGAGGAAGATGAGGAGGAGGAAGATGAGGAGGAGGAAGATGACGAGGAGGAAGATGAGGAGGAAGATAAGGAGGAGGAAGATGAGGAGGAGGAAGATGAGGAGGAGGAAGAAGAGGAGGAGGAAGAAGAGGAGGAGGAAGATGAGGAGGAGGAAGATGATGAGGAGGAGGAAGATGAGGAGGAGGAAGATGAGGAGGGAGGAGGAAGATGAGGAGGAGGAGGAAGATGAGGAGGAGGAAGATGAGGAGGAGGAGGAAGATGAGGAGGAAGAAGAGGAGGAGAAAGAAGAGGAGGAGGAAGAGGAAGATGAGGAGGAGGAGGAAGATGAGGAGGAGGAAGAAGATGAGGAGGAAGATGAGGAGGAGGAGGAAGATGAGGAGGAAGAAGAGGAGGAGAAAGAAGAGGAGGAGGAAGAGGAAGATGAGGAGGAGGAAGATGATGAGGAGGAAGATGAGGAGGAGGAAGATGAGGAGGAGGAGGAAGATGAGGAGGAGGAAGATGAGGAGGAAGAAGAGGAGGAGAAAGAAGAGGAGGAGGAAGAGGAAGATGAGGAGGAGGAGGAAGATGAGGAGGAGGAAGAAGATGAGGAGGAAGAAGAGGAGGAAGATGAGGAGGAAGATGAGGAGGAAGAAGAGGAGGAGGAGGAAGATGAGGAGGAGGAAGATGAGGAGGAAGAAGAGGAGGAAGATGAGGAGGAAGAAGAGGAGGAGGAGGAAGATGAGGAGGAGGAAGATGAGGAGGAAGAAGAGGAGGAAGATGAGGAGGAGGAAGATGAGGAGGAGGAAGAAGAGGAGGAAGAAGAGGAGGAATAGGAGGAAGAGGAGGAAGAAGAGGAGGAAGAGGAGGAATAGGAGGAAGAGGAGGAAGAAGAGGAGGAAGAGGATGAAGAAGAAGAGGAAGAGGAGGAGGAAGAGGAGGAGGAGGAAGATGAGGAGGAGGAAGAAGAGGAGGAGGAAGAAGAGGAGGAGGAAGAAGAGGAGGAGGAAGAAGAGGAGGAGGAAGAGGAGGAGGAAGATGAGGAGGAGGAGGAAGATGAGGAGGGGGAGGAAGATGTGGAGGAGGAGGGAGATGAGGAGGAGGAAGAGGAGGAGGAGGAAGATGAGGAGGAGGAAGATGAGAAGGAGGAGGAAGATGAGGAAGAGGATGAAGTTGATTTGTCTCAGCCAATCCCGGGCCCAACCCAACCCAAGAAGCGAAAGACAAAAACCCTAGAGCCTTTGTCCGACAATGACCAGAGAAAACCAAGACATGGGGACCATGTCTATCCAAGAGACGGCCATGGCTAGACAAGAAGTTTGAAAAAAGTACACATCCATAAATTTAGAGGGAAGAAACCTTATGGTCCTCAGCAGGATTGCCCAGACAACGATGACCCATTGGAATATTTCTTGTCGTACTTTCCTCTATTCCTCTTCAGGAAGATTTCAAAGTACATAAACATGACTGGCCAACCTAAACCAAACTTCACCAAACCAACAACTCCAGCTGAAATCCGAGCTTGGTTTGGCATTAGAATGTTGCAAGGGGTCCACGGCAACGAAAATGCAGAGGATGACTGGTCAACGCATCCAGGACTACGCAACAATCTCATCTCTTCAACAATGACAATGGCCCGTTTTAACCAGCAAGAATCAAGAGGAAGGCAGATCGGTATATGTGGCGAAAGAGACCCTCTCTATCCTCTACACATTGTGTGGGATAAGGTTGCCAAGCGATGTAGTAAGAACTACAACGTTCACCGGGATCTGGCACTGGATGAGGCCATGGTCAAATACAAGGGAAACAAATCCAATGTACGGAGAGTTTTTCATGCCCCTGAAGCCAACCAAAGTAGGCTTCAAAATCTTTGCCGTGTGTGAGTCCAACTCTGGCTACACTCACCACTTTCATGTCCACGCTGAAAAGGGACTGAAAATGAAAGATCTAAGTCTCCAGATGATAGAGCCATATTTCGGCAGGTACTACCGGTTCTATTGCGACAAATTCTACAGCTCTTGCTCTTGCAGAGGCACTTCTTGAGGAGAAAACCTACATATGTGGAGCAGTGAAGCGATCATCAGTTGGCCTACCAACTGATTTCAGCACTTCTGCTAAGATCAATCCTGCCATGACAGACACGAAGAAAACGCCACGAGGGACGATGTACGTCCGCCAGAAAGGCCAGATGACAGCGGTACTATGGCGAGACACCAAGGTTGTCTCGCTATTATCCACCTTCCACCAGGGGTATCGTGATCAGGCAACAGATTTGTCTCGAGAAAAGTGATGCAACAAGAACAGACGAAGGCACAGAAGATAGATCTACCAGCCCCGCCTCAGGGGATTGCGTACACAAAGTTCATGGGCGGAGTGGACAGGGCAGACCAGCTCCGCTCCTACCACACATGCAGCAGACAGTCAATGACATGGTGGAAGAAGTTGCTCTACTACCTGATTGACGTTTCACGCGTCAATGCCTACATATGCTATAAGCATCATCGCAAGGCAGAAGACAGCCCGTTGATGAGCACCAGAATGTTCACTGTCAACATTGCAACCTCCCTCATCGCAAGATTTGCAGAAGGAGCACCGGCCTACCAGCCAAAACTCCAGCCGGTTCCTATCTACAATGGACAAAACCACCAGTGTGTCAGAATGCCAGGGAAGTTCCCCAAAATGTGCATCCAGTGCAAACTGACAAACAAGAAGACAGCCAAGGGAAGGAATGTTGTCACGCGGACTGGATGCACAAGCTGCAATATACATCTTTGCAAGGCAGAATGCTTCCTGATGTTTCACGCAGCCAAAGGTGTTCCATGTTAAGCATAAGAAATGTTGCCACAGATAACAGTCAATTCAGCAAAAATAAAAGGCATGTAAAGCAATAGAAAGGTAGTGTTTTTCCTAAGCAGAAAGAAAAAGCATACATTTAAATAGGAACAGAGGAAACCAATTCCTGATTAAAAAAACGAAATAAAAAGGTACTTTCATTTGGGGCAATAATTGTAAGACTGAGCCCTGAAAAAAACAAATTAAATATGCATTTTCCAATCTCTTACTGGTCCCACCAGTAATAAAATGTCAAGAAAAAGTACAGAGTAGTAGTCTTTACTTTGACAGCCCCCAGCAAGTCAGTTTTTCCAAGCACTAAGTATTTTACTCCACAGCCCAATAGAAGTACACTCCAGTGTACTCCAGAGGATTGTGGCATGTAGCTTTGCTGATCAATGTAATAAACTAGGTGTTTACAGCTGGACCAAGTTGACCTCCAGTTTACTTTGCAATTCCTTGAAGTGTACACAGTTTCTCCCTTCAAGTGGTGTGGCCCTTAGTGGATGGCTGTGTAATAAACATAGCCACTTTTTTAAAGGGGAATATTGCAGTGCATTGAAGTGTCAACAAGAGCAAGGGTTAAGCAAGAAAACCAGAGTTTTCTTACCTGCGTTTGGCAAAAGACAACTCATGCAATTTTGTTTCACATCTGGTTTTCCAACCCAGCCATTATGGAATCACTTAGTAGTAACTTAGTTTCATTTAAAACTCCCTTCATCCAGGTCAAGGAACCAGACTACATTCACTAATCTGTCTTCATTCACAGCTTTTTGTCGTGTCATTTACGCAGCCGTTTTACCCAATCATTTCCCTCAAAGACCAAATTCCCGCCCTCTTTTCTTTCTCATATGATAGAGGACATCACTGCCAACTTACCTAGGTAAGTTGTTTGAAAAGGTAGACTTTGTTTCCTTATTATAGGGGCAGGGTGCTAGAAGTAATGAACACTGATTACTTTGCTGATTGACCTGATTGATTTAAAGACCAACTCCAACGATGCTAACTTTTCTCATATTGAATCTTATTCAGAAGAGCCATGTATGATAAAAGTGGCATATATCAATATCTCCCTTACAATACGGTTTGTGTTAATAAAACACAGTTTTTATACCAATTTTTCCTGTGAGTCCAATCCAGTATTGTAAAAATGGATGTGTCGTTACGACTCATTAGCATCTAATGAATATTGATACCGTGGAGAGGAAACACCACAGTGCATGCACTTTAGACATGCATAGTATGCGTAGCCGTAGATGACAGCACAAACTTGAAGAATGCTCTCATTCTTTGGAAACTCGAAGAATTTCAATCCTGGTTCTTTCGCAGAATTTATAAATCCACCGATGATGCACTGTTTCAGCATTATTGTAAATCATGAAGAAAGGGTCACAAACTCTCGATGGAAAATAGATAATACGGATTAGTAGACCAAGCACGCAGATCGATCCCTGGTACGAAGTGCACGCACATGTAGCTCCATGTTCATGTACGTGTTCATTTGTGGTAGAATCAGTCATGCCACAGATACCAGTTGCAAAGTTTTCTCCGGTATTACATTGTACAAATTTTGTTTCTCAACAGTGCCGCCAGTGGTCAAATTGTGGAAATTTTTCATAAAACTTGAAGACACCGTTCAAAAATTTCAGCAAAAAAACAAAAAAATACAGAAGCATCGCGGACATGATTTGGTAATGAATATATGATTTATTATACACTCAATGCAGTCATTTTTGAAACTTTTAAAACTGTTGGAGTTGCTCCTTAAAGATTGTTGACTGGCAAATTACAGTTATTACAAT
This sequence comes from Acanthaster planci, assembly GCF_054643075.1. Lineage (NCBI taxonomy): Eukaryota > Metazoa > Echinodermata > Asteroidea > Valvatida > Acanthasteridae > Acanthaster > Acanthaster planci. Next base: position 10,225,678 of record NC_141783.1, on the reverse strand, counting down.
GATTTGCTGATTGAGTTGAAAAGTGATTGACACAAGTTGTCCTGATCTCTGCCGCATTACAGAATGAAGGCCCCCAGTGTATGTGCAATCTTGCTGTGGTCTTGCTGGTGCTTCGGCAGCCCAGCAGAGGCTTCCCTTGCCTCCATCAATGTCGGAGGGGACAGAAATCCTCAAGCGCTTCTCCTCGCAGAGGCGTCAAGGTTCTCCAGGCAGCTTGATGAAGTTGGAGTGGGAGAGCACAGACGGTTTCAGAGGTGTGATTTGTGTGTGTTTGCGGGGGGGGCTCAGTATTAGGTCTATCCAGTGTATACAAAATGGGGGGGGGTTGGTCACCATCAGCATTTGTGAAAGGGGAAATAACCCAAAATGGGGTCAAGATGAGCAACAGTGGTGTATCGGGGAGTGACTTGGGCTGGGGGAGGGGGCAAATGGAAGTTTTTCTCCTGCTCAACTGTCAATTTTTTTCACCTGTATAATAATCCTCAACCTGCCCAACCCTGATCAGGTGTTGACCCTGAATTTCAGCTTTTTTGTGCACCTGGTCTGTACAAAGTATGGGAACTTTTTACATTTCAGCTTTTTGCTAGCTGTTTTCAGCTTTCATAATAAGTGGCCACTTACACCCCTGTTAAAATGCTGATGCTTTAAAAAAAAAATCAGCAATGTGACTCTAGTGGACACGACTTGTCTCCCCTGCCCCCCACCAAACACCACTGAGGAGTGGGTCATCTTATCTGGGTGAAAATATCTTTGAAGTTATTAAACAAACAGGAGAGGGCAGATGAAGAAATGGGAAACAAGACTGCATGTACTGTGTGTATATATGCCGATGACCTTTTTTTCAAATGAAAATATGGAAGGGGTTTATTTGCCCTCACTGGATACATTCACACACTGTTTTACCCTAAAAAATTGTTATAAAACCCTAACTTAGTATTTTTGCCTTGGTATCTGTCCCTTGATGAATTTGTGTAGTCTCTTAAAATCTGTTATCTTGTTTGAACCTACAGGTCTTTGAATGGTCTCCCTATGCACAGGGTTAAACGGAGTGATGTCACTGACTTCAGACACGGTTTCTATCCTGGAACAGGGGTTGGAAACCGGGAAGGTAAGGGAAGCAGGTTTTACCCTAAGGCACCTCACTAAGCCCTGCTAAATCTTGTAAAACCTCCAGGTAAACCTCCAATTACCTCCTGTCTACAACTGCAGTATTCTTCCTGAAGAAATGTCCGTCCGTATGCACCCCTTTCACTCTTTGACAAAGATTTGAACAAAACCCCAAATTTGACAGGAAACTGGCTCTCCCAGTAAACAGGTTGGAGCAGTGAACAGATCTTGCTGGGAATTGATGTGATTGGGTGTGTTGAAGCTCTGACATCACAGGGATTACTTATTCAAAAACATAAAGGGACTGACTCTTGCAAGAATGCAGAGAGCACATTTTAAATGTTAAATTCGTTATAGTAGTTTATGCAGGGTGTGAACAGCTACTTTTAAAATCTTTAGTACTGACAGAGATTCCAATTATACTGTTGGAACTCAAATCTTTGCACCCTTTTTGTCGTTTGGAATCCTGTAATGATCTTTGTTGCTAAAATTTTATGTCAGTGGTATAAAATTAGCAAGATGCTCAAAATTTTTTCGGGGGAGTTTCAAGTTTGCCATTCCCACGCACTAAAGCTTCTTCAAGTGAATGTTAATATCCCATGGCTGAGCTGAAATTGTTCTGTTCAACTTCTGCGGCTCTTTGTCCTTTCAGAGTTTGAGTTTTCTTCCCTGGACCGAGTTATGTCTGCGTCCATTTTGAATGAAACCATCATTGAGTGGGGCTACATTGAGATTGGCATTAACGAGACCCTGGTGATGGCAACCACAGAGGAAGCCCTGCTAGTCTTCAAGCTCGACCTGCTGAAACCAGTGGAGAAGCTGTCTTTGATAAAAAATTTCTCAAGTACAGTGTACAATTCATCGTATTGGAGGCAGCAGTCAGTTTTTATCAAGAGCAAAACTACACGACTAAATGAAATTTCAGGGGGTCAGGAAGGGTGTGCGATTGGGTAAAGTAACATGCTCTCCAGGAGAAAATTGTCCTCGAGAGAAACATTTGTCCTACCTGAACCCCAGCATTTTTTGCCAATGTAACAGAATCCAGCAATAGGAAAAAGATTTTCCTGCCGATGAATTTACGAGGTTATTGTAGCAAGAGCAAACTGTCTGAAGGTCATGTTCCCTTCTGGTGCCAAAAGCACATGAACGTAGTTTGTCAAAGGCATTTCAAATTTTCAGCTGAAGTTGAGTTTTTGTTTGCATTTGATATCAGACTGAGCATGAATCTGCATTTAACAGAGTTGTAGACTCAAGTCACTTGAATTGGACTTGAGTCATTTTGTAACTCTTGGTTTGACTTGTAACTATCAGTTTTTGACGTGTGACTTGGACTTGCACATTATGACATGTTACTGACGCAAGTCAGAGAAAACCCAATCAAACCCATTAAAGTTTTAAATTAGGCCTATCAACTTACGCAAGGCTGCATTCTTAAAATAATCAGTGTAACACTTTGTTTAGCTCGCGACTTCTACTTTGGTCTTGCCTGCCCAAGGCCACGTCTGAATCACTTGGATGTGGCTTGAAATCAAACATCCTACGACTTGACTTGTTCTCAAATAAAAATGCTTGTGACTTGCTGGTGTTTTGACCAAAATGACTTGTGACTCGACTTGATCTACATGTATGATCAAATGACTTGTGACTTGACTTTCGACTGGACCAAATGACTTGTGACTCGGTTTAGACTTGCAAAAATTGACTTGTGACTTGACTTGGACATGCAAAAATTCACTTGCTACCATCTATGGTCTTTAGACTTTTAAGACAAAGATCGGCAGAAATTCCTTGCAATAGATATGAATATTTACTGTTATTTTAGTGCTTTAACATTCAGCTTTTCAATACTAAAAGGGTATATAATGCCATCAACTTTTGGAAAGCTTTGACAATAAGTTGATCAGAGTTATGTGAAAAATAAAAGAAACGATTGCTTTGTAATCGGAAGTATTTCTTTTCTAAGAACCTGTTTTTCCTATCAATTTCAAGATGTGATGGTGTCAGAGGTCTTCACGCGGCATAGCTGGCAAGCTGGGCACATCGTCAAGACCACTCACTATCTGACAACATACGATTCCAGCTACTTCCTACGTCACTATACGCTAGAGACAAGCAACAATATCACGGTACAGACTCTTTCTTGTCAGAAAAAAGTCAAGGTGGTAGTTGAAAATGTTTGAAGCTGAAACTTTGAAAGCTTGCATTCCTTGGAAATTTCTAAGATTATCTAAGAATTGCCCCTGACTTATGGTCGCAAAATGTCACATTGCTATTATTGTCATTTCCAAAGAAAAACTTTTCCCCTCTTTTAAACAATAATCATCGTGGGAAATAAGTCATACGTAAAAAATGAATAAGCTAGCACTTTGTTTTTCTTAACTTTTTAGCATCTTTTACCTAATCTTGTGAATTGCATCACTGTTGAGCATCTAGATATACATTTACACGGATGTAAAAATCTGTTTAGGTTACTTAGACGTACTGCCCAAAGCACAGTATTACTCTTTGGTAATAAAACATTCCTTATAAGAGACGAAGTAAATGAAGCTGGCTCGCGTTTAATCCGGTTATTTCTTCCATATTTTTGACAGCTTAAAGATTCGGTGGATTTGGGACCCATATCCATCGTGGACCTTCATTATTTTGCCTTTGACAAGGTCACATACCTGGCAGCCCTGACGTCCAATGGATTTGTGAGGCTGTACAGATGGAGCAGTAGATGTGAGTATCTGGACTATTGAGGAGGCGGGGCCTGGTACCAAGAAAGGTGTGTGGGTGGGGGCTTCTTGATACACATGGCTCCATGAGTTGTGAATTTTTTAAGCACTGTTGACATTCAGATGGGAAATAAATGATTTTGAAAATGAGGCAAATCAGCCGTCATCCACTCATCTGTTTCACTAGCTGTGACCATCACAAAACAAAAAAAAATTACACCTTCATCTTGTGATATTGTATTGATCTTTCTTGGCACAAACATGGTCTGAGGTCACTGATGGTCACCACATTGATGTCTTCAGTTTTCAGAAATCACATTCACGCATATTTCTTCTTTTTTTTCACAATCAGACTGCAAATTCTCCGTGGCAGAGGATCTGACTGTGTCCGTAGCAGTGTCCAACGTGCAGGCGTTTGACATATCAGGAGCACACTACCTTTTAGTGTCGGCCTTTGGCTCTAACTCGACCCTGTTTAAATATCACAGCCGGCAGAGTTCATTCAGACAATATCAACTGTAAGTGTTGTATCTAGAAATTTTTTGGGGGGTAGGGAGGAGGGTTTTCTAGGGCAGGGGATGGAAGACTTGCCCCATCCCTCACCCTGCCTTTGCCCTGCTATAATCTTTTGAAGTTTGGAAAATTACCATGCATCTTGAACCCTTGGCCTCATCTCAAAGCCCTCTTGCCTAGAATGAAAATCGAATGAGAAGATTTGTTTGGCTTGATATCGCACAGAGCCCCAAGATGAAGTCAGCCCCAACTATGGTTTGTGAAACGGCCCTTGTAATCATGGGCCTGCTTTCAAAGTCCAGTGCAATATGGAGTTTCAAACATATTTCACGAGGCTGTTGATTTCTATAAATATGGTGGCCAAGACACAGAATTTTGCTAGGTAAATGAAACGTTTACTGAGTAAAAATTGGTCGCAAGTTCAAATGCTGGGTACTTTGTATTTCTCATGACCGGTTTTCTCTGATGGTTGCTTGGCACAGTGATTTGTCGGCAAAGTTTTCTGCTTATTGGCTCAATTGGATTTGGCCCCGAGGCATTGATAGAGCAACGAATGTGGTTACAATGTCCATATTCTCTCACTTTGTTTGGTCAGTCTGTATCCAGATGGTGCCAAGCAGGCCACGTACTTCACAGATGCCTACGAGCATTACCTTGTTTTCATCAATGCTTTGGGCCAGACGTCCACTTTCTTCAAGTGGAATGGTAAGAACGTCAAATAGGGGCAAGTGTTGTAACGTTTTCTGGAATTTGAAAATGCTGGGTGGAACTGATCAGAGTAATTTGATGAGTCTTGCATTTCTATCTTCACAGATTTGTGCATAATTATGTCTGTTCAGAGGCTTGAAGATGTGGGCTCTTACTTGAAGTGTGTCACATGTGTAAGGACAGATCCAGTATCAAATTTTCTAGGAGGCTAAACTTGATTTTTGGGAGCCAAAATTGTTGAATATGACCTTTCATGGCCTTTTCTTGGGGGTGAAGTTAAATTTGAGGGCTTAATTCATGCCTTTTTGAAAGAGGGAAAATGCAATAGACCCCAAACTTTGTCTTTCTCCAGTAATTTTGAGGTTCCGATTTTTGAAAGATAGTCCCCATTGGCTCCATGTGGATGTGCCCTCGACAACCGTAACTGTTCTCTAAGTAGGCAGAGTTGAATATTTGTCCGGACAACATCACATTTCTTAGACTCTCCCCAGCAATGAACACATGTGCCTGTCACTGTTGTACTGATCGTAGTTGTCTGCACATTTCCTCGTTACTATTTCCAGGGTTCAAATTCGAGGAACTGCAGATCATTAACACGGCCGGCGCTAATCACTGGCTCCCCGTGCCCGTCCCAGGATCGCAAGATGGCACCCTGCTCATTTTGTCATCCAACGGCTGGGCACCGGACGTGTTGCCCCTCACAGTGTACAAGCATGACCCCCAGACGGGCATCTTCCAAGAGTTGAGCGAGACACCAGTCAGTGAGATGCTGAATCAACCGGGTACAACTTTAAACATTCATGTTTCAGCCGAGTTAGCATTGATTTGTTATAATCTTTAAACATTCATGTTTCAGCCGAGTTAGCATTGATTTGTTGTAATCTTTAAACATTCATGTTTCAGCCGAGTTAGAATTGATTTGTTATAATCTTTAAACATTCATGTTTCAGCCGAGTTAGCATTGATTTGTTATAATCTTTTAAACATTCATGTTTCAGCCGAGTTAGCATTGATTTGTTATAATCTTTAAACATTCATGTTTCAGCCGAGTTAGCATTGATTTGTTATAATCTTTAAACATTCATGTTTCAGCCGAGTTAGCATTGATTTGTTATAATCTTTAAACATTCATGTTTCAGCCGAGTTAGCATTGATTTGTTATAACCTGTCATTCAGCATGTTTCGTTCCCCACCATCGTTTTTTTGTGTTGTCAGTTTTGACAGCTTAGAACTGTTTGAAACTCTAAAACCTTTGAAAAGAAAAATTAACTTTTTGAAAATCTCAAAGTTTTGGAAAGCCTCAAAATTATAGTGAACCAGTCACAAAGCCAGTGAATGGCTTTGTTAAACATTAAAAAACCACAGTTGCCGACACAGTGGAATTTTCTTTGTATTCACGCATGTGTCGGATATAAATCACCCTTAAACCTTACATGTTTCACACCTGTTCAATTTCAATCCGATGCTGGTATGCAATGATGAACTGCTGGTTGCTATATCAGCACCCAGCAGTGTACACTAGTATCAAACACCTTGATGAGCTGGCAAAATCAAGAAGTTGCGCAGTGGGTCTAACTCCGTTCAAATAAATGGAAATGAACGTGTACCTTAATTTGAAGAACAGAAGTCTTCATCTTCTAATTGTGTTTGTTGGATCAGTCTGCATTGCCACTATAAAAAGTAACAATTATTTCTTCTGTTTTGTTTTACTTGTTCTAGTGGAGAACCGAATACGGCTCATGGGCGGCAGCAGTTACCTGGAGGGGCGAGTGGAGGTGTATCGTAACTTCACTTGGGGGACCGTCTGTGACGATGAGTGGGATCTGCAGGATGCCAACGTGGTGTGTCGGCAGCTGGGCTACGGAGCTGCGGTCTCTGCCCCAGGCCAGGCGCGCTTTTGCCAGGGCGCTGGACCCATAGTTTATGACAACGTGAATTGCTTGGGGAATGAGAGCATGTTACATGCTTGCAGCCTGTCAACTTCACCTTCTAACTGTACTCATGCTAAAGACGCTGGTGTGGTCTGTGCTCCAAACGGTCCAGCTCAGTCAACTTACAAAAAGTTCCAGGGTGGGTTATTTCATATACCTTTCCATCTTTCTCTATCAGAATATGCTTAAGTGTCCTCTCATATTCGTGTTTTTCAGTCACTATTCATCGTTAGCATTGGAAATAGAAAATGTGAGTCATAGCGAACAAAATACAAACATGAAATAGGTAATTGGTTAATTCTTAATCGTGGAAGATTGCAGATCAAAAATGAAAATGTCTAGAAATGATGACATAACGATAGATACAGTCACTTTTGATTTTAGTCACATTTTAAATGGGCCAGTGCCCCAAAATGAGTTAAAGATGCTTGATTAAATTAAAACTCAAATAACATCAAACAGTGATACTGAATCAAATACCAACCTAACGTTTTTTGTTGTTACCTGTATTGCAAGATTTCATGTTCTTTTACTGATCCGTGCCTGATGCCGTGTCATGGATCTCTGTTCTCATTTCGTCTGTCTATCTCAGTGGAGAACCAAATACGGCTTGTGGGCAGCAGCAGCTACCTGGAGGGGCGAGTGGAGGTGTATCATAACGGCACTTGGGGGACCGTCTGCGATGATTCCTGGGATCTGCAGGATGCTGACGTGGTGTGTCGACAGCTGGGCTATGGAGCTGCGGTCTCCGCCCCTAAGGAGGCACTCTTTTGCCACGGCTCTGGACCCATAGTTTACAGCAACGTGAACTGTGTAGGGAACGAAAGCATGTTACAGTCTTGCGACCTACTCACAAGCCACAACTGTGTTCATGATGAAGATGCTGGTGCCGTCTGCACTGCAAGTCACCCAACTGAGTCAGGTATGCGTGGTACCTTTTAAACAATTCTAGGGGGTCACCCGTTCTATCTGTAGTTGAAGTTATCCAAGTTTTCTTATCAAGAAATAGAAAAGCATGGTAAAAATGTCCAGTAAGCTGTTGTCACATCAGCAGTGTTTCCCTGATGGGTTTACATTTTCGTCATTCCTTAAGCACAACCCATTCTTCATGTGAATCAATGGGGAGGATATGAGCTCCCGAGCTGGACCAAGAGAGGGTGCAATTTTCCTGGCAAGAGAGGCTCCTTTGGTGGGAACTGCACTTCACTGGTTCACAAGTGATGGTGAAATTTACATGTTGCGGTTGCGTCGTTACCAACAAAAATAAACACTCCCCACCAATATGGCTCTTTTCACGTGACAGGGAGGGGACGCTTTTGCTCAAGGTGGATAACTCGCTGTCCATTTCTAAAGTCAAAACTGACGGGTTAATTTTGTCCCATCTGTTTTTTGACAGCAAACGTGAACAACATAAATCACTCAACCTTTTCTTTCAAACTGCAGCCTGCAGCGTCAATTCGCAAGTATTGAATGTTCTTGAGTGTTAAAACACTTGTAGAAGTTTATAACCAGATGGGAGACACTACTAATGTGACTGGCACCTTTTGATTACCATATATCGTGTCATAGAGACTTATTCAGGGAGATACATTTTGTTTGGTGAAACCACACTCAAGTGAGCATCGTAAAAACCCATGCGTGCTTGCAAGTTGGTAAACGTGTGTTTGTTGAGCCGTGTAACATGTGCAAACCATCTCCTTCACATGCGCGGTGCCACCTTGGTAATGGCTTCTCATGAAAATTGCTGAATCTGCCAGTAAAAATGGAGACAATGTATCACAGATGCTGTCTCAGTTTATCTCGACTAATTTAATAACGCCAAACCAAAGTTGAAAATGCTCGATTTACTCAATTTCACGTGACATGTTGGAAATCCAAGAAATAAGCACTGAATAAGATGAAACGGTCATATTAAATCCTAAATTAACTTTGTTTTCATCTCACAACTGTCACTCTCAGATATTTTTCTCTTGTCATTTGTAGTTTCCTGTGCTGAGTGTCACAATGCCACAAGTGCCTTGTCCTTCCATGTGGGCACCGATGTGTACTTGCTGTTGGGCGTCAGCAGCTACCCCTACTCCAAGGATCCTGGGAATTTCTTCAAGATGACTCTCCTTTACATGGATACCGATGACCCTGTGGTTGTGGAGAGCCTACAGCTGGAAGCTAAGATTGACGAATTAGATGTGAGATCTTGGTAGATTTTAAGCAGTAAAAATGTTTTGGCCAAACTTTTTTGTAAAGGTGCTATATGCAACCGCGCTCTTGCATGCATTTTGACTTGGACTTTCAAAAAGTTGACAAAACTTGGTCTTAATAAAATACGATAAATATAATTCTGCATTTCATACCCATAAACAGGCCACAGAGGCACTGATTAACACTTGCCCATTAAAAGTTGTTTCTTGCATAAAGACGTGCAAATTTGCATCCATTTTATTTATACCTATAAGGAAAATGACGTTTTGATCAAAGGATTGAAGATCTCAGCTTCCGCTTTGCAGTCTGACTTTAAGTTGAATTCCTGCCCGTCAGGCCTACAATCACGATTGACCGGGTCAGTGTGTGTGACACAATTCTGCTTTCATCGGCTGCCTAAGTTGATTAATCCTGACAGACCTGCGCGCAATATTTTTTCTCTTACTCTAGAACAAAACCAACAGTTTGAATGCCTCGCTGGCAGGAGCTGACAAAATCATTGCGAACAGCGTGACCAAGGACGGCCATGAGGAAATCCGGGGCGTGAAGACATTTACGGAAGTTGATATCAAAAAGGCCGAGGTGGAAAATATTAACGTAGATGGTGAGAATAATGGCACACCTTGTGAAGTTTTTAAGCAGCAAGTATAATAGATTTATGACCTCATATTTCTGCCTTATGCAGGGATATGAGGATGTAGCTTTTCAGCTGATTTCAGAGGATTTATGTGTAGATATTTACTGTGATTGTGGGCTTTTTTGTACACACCCTGCACGGTACAAAATTAAGGAAATTTGTTAAGAGTTTTTTTGTTAGCTGATATCAAGTTTTCTTGTAAGTAGTCGCTCAATCCCCTGCTTGTAACTCCTTAATTTCTGTGGAGGATTGATTTCATTTTCTTTTCCTTTTCAGATGCTTATATTTATGCGCCAAGACCAACAGGAAATGAGAGCCTGGGCTATGTTGTGAACAGGTCCTTGACGCAGCGGAGAGAGATTGAAGATTTCCTGGATTTCTTAAACAGTAGGCTTGTATCAAGATTTCCATGGGATTATGAAGCATAGTTGACTGCACTGTGAAATTTAAACTCTTGTTTGGCCGTGAAAGTATTGTTAGAAACATTCACAGTGCTATTAGAGCTCGGCCTGTGCCAAATATACGAATAGTTCAATCTTTGATCAACTTTTTATTATTCAAATTCCATCTCGGGAATGTTCTCCAGTCCTCATGTTGAGCAGGTTAATTAGTGATGGCCTTCTGTCCCTCTCCTGCAGATGTGGTGACACTAAACACCACCCAGACCATCACTGGGGCCAAGAATATCACCAGTGTGACCATCCAGGGTGCGCTCAACACGACAGTATTCAGCACAAGGGTCTTTGACGGCGTCAACATCGATGAGCTGAACAGAGAAGCTTTCAGGTAGCTTCAATTCCTCCGATCCCTTCATTCTCTGACATTGTACTGTACACAGATGTTACCAATAGTTTACAACATGTGAATCTGTTTGGAATCTCTTAAGCACACCACATGGGAGGACAATATTTTGTCTCCAGGAGAGGAGAACATTGCAAAGTTAAAAACTGCAAAGGTGCAAAATTGACTGAAACAGGTTTGTCAGCAGTTTAAGCCTACTGTTCTGGAGCTATATAGCTTTTAAGTGATACACGATTCAGATCTTATTCTTTCAATCTTATCTATGAACTTTACAGAACTGCAAGGCTTTTCAAGGATAATTTTGGTCGTCTTTTGGGGAAAAACTGTTGAATACAATATTTAACATTTTCAGGTGAGATTGTACATGCCCAGCAATTATTCCAGGTTTAAATCACCACATTTTTGCAACCCTGTTGGTGCACCATGTTAGTCTTGTGGAAAACACTAAGACAATATGCAAAAAATTGTCCGGAGCAGATGTAAGGTACCAGCCCACGGAACAGCTCCTGATTTGTTCCCAGATGAAGCTTTTGTTTTGTAGCTCAGAGTTTAAATTGGCCAAGCAGTGCTTTCTGTTGAGTAGCTCCAAGTCTGGCTCTGGTCTCATTGAATGTATGATTGATTCCATATGCTGTAGGTTGAATGTACCAAACCAAGTCATCAATGGAGAACTCACATTTAGCGAGAACTTAACATCCACGGAGAGCATCAGTCTTGACAGTGGGCATCTGGTGAATGATGTGGATCTATCGGAAGATGTCGTTCTTATCACTAGCCCTCAGACAATCACAGGTTACTTGAGTCATTTCTCTTGTCAATGAGGCAGCATCTCAAAAGTAGGAATGCTGTATCGACGACAGCATTGTTCATTCTAATCGGGGACACTCACCACTCCAACTGAGAACAATACATCTCCCTGATTGGGACCAGGGGTCTATGTGAGCAGGGACACTTTGGAACAGTGTGCTCATTATTGGAACATAACAAATTCCCCCCAGGAGCACATGTTGGTCCCTGAAGGAGCGCTCAGGCAGAAATAGGAACATTCCAAATTTAGAGACACTCCCTCAAATGGATACTTTTAGTTTTCATTGCAATTGTTAACTCTTCGTCCTGAGTCCTCAGAGCCCTGAATACAAATTTCGTACAGAGGAAATCAAGCTGTTGTATTTTGTTTCCATACATGTCTTCTGTAATGAAGCTTGGGATGTGTTGACTGAGTGCTTTCAATGAGTGGGAATATGTGCTTTGACGCATAGAGTGACATAGATATAAGCAAATATTTCCAAATAGACTTTTGGCTTGGATGCAGTGTCATGTGTTTAGACACTTTCAGCATATTTTTTTCAGATTCTGCACTGAGATTTTAAAAAGTCCAACTACTTGGACTAGACTGCCTTGTTTTTCTTGCGTGATATTGCACCCACGTACCTGTACTTGGCGGGCTCAGAAAAATCTACTACAGCTCGGTAAATATCTGACAGATTTGACCCTGTCATGACATGTCAACTCACTATAGAAACTGTAAACTTCTGTCTCAAACCAGAGTGTAGCCTGATAAACAGAAATTTTCACAGAACCAAACCAGGAATGGATCTATTCAGGATTGTTTTTAATCAATTTGGCACATAGAGATTTGGCACAAGTTTGGAATCTTAAACAATTTGTAGCACCAAGCACATAAACTCCAACCAGTAAAGGCTAGAGAAACCGAGAAAATCTTTGAGTTTTAGCAGTCTTTTTGTTTTTGAGCTGTTGCATATATATTCCTAGAAATAGCAAATTTAGATCAGTTGATAAATTGATTGGATCCTAATCTATAATTCACAGGAATGAAGACTATTCAACAGAATATGAGCATAGAGAATGACATGGTCCTACACACAGGGGTCCTTCTCAATGACATTGACCCGTCAGACCAGCTTGTAACTTTGTCCGGCTCTCATGTAATAACAGGTAAACACACAAAGAAACCACTGGCCATGAAACTCATTTTCTGTGGTGAGGACCTCAGATCTTGAGGTTGGAACCCTAACACAGGCACTGGGTGCTTTTTTTCTGTGAACAACTGAATTCTGTGGACCTGAAGGAACTGAAGACAGCACTTTCAAACTGTCCTTCCTCAATTAATGTTAAATTGTACCTATCGCTTGCTTTAATTGATTTGCTATTTGCATAACAGTGATTGAAATCTTAATCTTAGTTAATTGTTCCTGTAAATTCATTATCCCCTTTTGAAGAAAAGGGTACTTTGATCTTTTTTGAACAGAGGCATTCAGACCGTTTTTGGTTGCATGACTTAAAATATTCCTTAACAATAAATGCTACAAGTGAACTTTTGGTCCCAAGAAATTTTCACATTATGATAATATTTCATTGATTGTTCTAGAAAAGTGTGCAGTTGTTGTCTGACTTCAGCAGATCCAGATATTGAACTGTCGTTTTCCTCCAATTTTTGTCATACCCTAACAGGTCAGCTGAATTTCACAGATGTCATCCACATTGACGGTGACATTGTTACCGATGGCACCATAGATGGTGTCACTGTCAACAGCCTGTGCGGTGATGTCATGACTAAGTCAACAAACCAAACAGTCTCAGGTGAGATGTGGTTGGTTGACAAGGTGAACGAATAGGACATAGGGACGTGGTGTCTTTGCAAGTATTTAGTAATTTTTTAAATCTTCATCGAGAGATATTTCTGGAATGTCTTTGTCCCACAGGTCCGATTATCTTTCAGCAGCCTCCAGTGTTTGACACAGATGTTGTCTACGGCGGTCTACTGAGACAGGTCAACATAACTCATCTTGCTGATGAAGCAGTGAGGATCAACCAAGGCACTAAGGTGAGTGGATTAAATAAGTGGATTGTGAGTTGATTGTAAGCTGATAGTTGACCTTGACAAAGATCTACTGTTTGATTTGTGGAGTGCATGCTCATGTGGTTGGTTGTTGATCTCCATGAGACAGCCAAGTTATCATGCTTTGTTGATCAGCGTGGAGATCAGCTAATCTGCAAAAATGATTGAGCCAGAGGTGGACTTTGCAGTCAGTGGGTAATTGGGAAATAGGCTTGACTCCTTGGCTGTTTATAAGTTAGTAATGTTGGTGAACAAGTTAATTGTCACCAACACTCCTTTCAGTGGAAAGTTGAAAAAGATCAGCTGAGGAAATATTGCAGGAAAGCTGCATCTGCTCATTGAGATAATAAGGGGATTCGGTGTAGCAGCCAGTCAAAGAGAATCGTCACCATCTGGAACTTGTAGCTGACTTCCCCAAACAATCTCTGGTAGTCAGCGTAGATCAGAACACATTGGCCAATTTATATTAAAAGAACATTCAAAGCCCCATCTTGATCGTTGTTCAGATCGCAGGAGCAAAGACATTTATGGATGATGTCTCAGTAACAGGAAACGTCATCGTGGACGGCCTCGTCACAAACATCAATCTGCAGCAGGATGTGGTGCAGTTGGCAGGTAGAAGGGTCAAATATCTGGGGATCACATATCAAAAAAAAATATCAATTTGCCTTGGAGAAAGATTCTGGTAGGATTGAAATGTCAAGCCCTCTTACTTTGTTTTGCTTATGCATCTTAGGTCAATGTAATAGTCAGCAGGTAGTTCTCAGCAGTGTTTGTATTGTACATTTCAGAAAATATCACACGGAAACACTGAAATAACACCAATTGTCATTATCTGTGCAGCAGGCTAATTCAAAGGATTTGGCTTGTTGAAAAACCAGTTCTTCTTTTTTTAAACATTTTTGGCCATTCCTTGTTTGATAGGATTACCCCCTGGCCATTGACAAAGAACCGATGCTGATCAGACTGTGTATGATGTCACATAAAACTGATTGCCCAGTACATGAATCGCATGCACAACACTTTTGTATACGCGATTGCCTTTCGTCTCTTGCCTGTACATGAAATGCCCGCAGTTGCTGGTAATCTGACTGGCGCGAGGGTGTTTGGAGGGCTGGTTGAGATGGCGGGAGTGGTCAACATCACTGGCACAGTCAATGGGCTGGATCTCTCCCAGGATGTCGTTACGCTCAAAGGTGAGTTCCACTGGAAGAATCTGTGTGAGAGATTGTTGGGATCAGTATCCTAAAAGGAGTGTTCAGACAAAGCTTGAGTCAGTGGGTTGAGCTTGTTTTGTTCTGAGGGCCCGTTGCAGTGCAAGCGGTGAAGGATATTCTACATGGTATAAAATATCAATAAAAATTGGTTTCCTGCTGGACTGTGAATGGACAAATGCCGTGATTGTGCGATGAACTACTGTGTTGAGAAATCTGAGCAATTTGTTTCGTACCCCGCTGAGACTGCACATTCTGGCCAATCAGCAGTCGTGTTGGGCATGATGTCATGGACCGATTTGCATGGTTGAGCGCATCCTCGTCGCACATTTGATTCTCACTTTGTGGCACCTTTTTTTGTTGTGGAAAGTCAGCAACGTAATTCTTTGAATGCCGTACAAGTTTCCATTTTCAGTGTCAAAATTATGGCATTGCATATGACTTTCTATAACTGCATTTTGTTACCATTTGTCTGTCTAACTGAGCCTTGTAGTTTTGTAACGCCTCAGTTCTCTTTGTCCAAGAAGTTATCATGGTTGGTCACTCATTCTGTGTCTGTCACGGTTCAGAATCATCTGTCCTGCATTTTTTCCTTTTGTAGGTGACCACGCTATTCAAGGAAAAAAGACCTTTGTGGATGGTATATCGGCCGCTAAGAATATCAGTGTAACAGGTACAGTGGACACGGTGGACCTGTCCACATGGGCCAGCAATGTCATGACCCTGTCCACCAACCAGACTGTGCAGGGTAAGCCAAGAGGTTTATTCCAATCTTCCAATTCAGAATGTTTATAGTCCTTGCTGAGGAACCATTAGACCTGTGGGGGTGGAAGGAGGTCAGTGAATGAAAGAGACGGCCGTACAAAGAAGCAGTGTTAACTCACCATCTCTCCTTAACTTGTATGAGAAAGCCAAGAGAAATCGACGTCATGAGACATTTGCAGGGGAATCCCCCGATTTGAAATGTGCTTAACTTGTGTCCATGAGCATTTGCATTGTGAAATTCTGATGTGACGTCACAAACTTGCACTCATGGTCACTTTTCTGTGTAGTGCAGATCGGCCTTTTGGTGGGACAGGTTCAGGTATTTTGACCATTGAAGTGTAAGCTAGCCAGCAGCATGAATTCAGCAGGACTGACATTTTCTGACAGGATGGATAAGCGGTGTCAGCATTTAGGGTTTTGGCTGGCAAATTTGACATAACAGCAAAGGTGTTAGTAACCGGCACATTAATAATGCAAAATACAGTGTTGTCACTCTGGTACATTATTTCTAGCCATGTCATGAGGATTAACCCTAACAGTCCCAAATCCCCCGATTTCAATATAATTTTACATACACCCTAGGGGGTTAGGGTTAAAGCCAAATGTATGAATATTCACCATTAGGAGACAGTGGTGACTTGTAGACGGTATCTTGGTATTTTACATTTTGTAACATATCAATTACATCGCAAATGTTTTATTGGCCAATGATGTTAATGACTATGATTGCTCTGTTTTTAGGCCCACTGGTCTTCACCAACGACACCAACATGGGAGCTAGCCTCAATGTAACTGGCTTGATCAACGGCATTGACTTGCAGGCCATGTATCGTGATACATTCTTCAAGACGTCTGACCAAGGTAAGCCTGGTCATTTCTTGCTATCCCAATGCCCTATCGGATTGTTGTTCATCTACACTGATTATTAGATTTGCTGGCTAAAATTCGTCAGTGATTGAAAAATCAGCGAAATGGTCAAAACTTTCAAGATTGAGATTTTGACTCCTGGTCACTGGATTGTAAACTTTCATTGCCACCCTGAAACCTTTATAATTAGCGTTTCCATTTCCTTCGGTAAATCGTTGAGTATGGCCCATCTGCTGCTCATTTATTTTAGGAATAAAAAAATCTTCACGTTTCATTTTCTTTATATTTATAGAGTGAAATTCCAGTTTAAAAATTTTACCCTGTTAAATAAAATGGAAGGCTTCATGCATTCCCTGAAATTGCCGAGAATTCCCTCGCCATTTAATTTGATAGCCATTTATCCCTCGGAAGTTCTCCATTATCTCTGGAAATTCAACATTACACGTCAAGAAGATTGACTTGGATTTCAGTTTCATTATTTTCCTCTATTGAATTTTTCCCTTCTGCAGTGCAAATTATCAGTGGCAACAAGACATTCATGAAGCCTTTGACGGTCACAACAGGTCACATTGCCATCGAGGGACTTATCAACGGTTTAAACATGACCGAGGACTACCTCAACAAGTTCTCTGACCAAAATGTGACAAGTAGGTTTGGTCAAGGGTTCCGCTCTACTTTGCAGAAAAATCTAGCTGGTGGTTTAACAGCCTTACCCATTTCTGTTGCAATCTGCTCAAAGCAATGGTTTATCCAATTACATACAAATTAGACAAAAGGTCTTCAGTGTAAAGCTTGTCATTCTACTTGTTTATTTTAAGTTTTCAGAGTTCAGTTTGTTCAACTGAACATTTTCAGTTTCCATCAGACATTGTGCAGTTATTTTTTTAAAATATGGTGGTCCTTGTTTAATCTGGCTGGAGTGCTTTGCTTTGAACTTTATTTTGTTCATTTTTCACCCCTCAACAGGACAGAAAACCTTCGTGGATGGTTTCTCTGCAGATGGTGGCCTGAACGTGTCAGGATTGATTGCAGGTAATGACCTGCTAGAGCTCTACGGCAACTCGCTACTCAGAGGTAGAGAGGCGCACCTGAGAGGGGAGAGGGTAAGTCAAGGTGTCAGAAATCAACCATAGGCAATTTAGACCTTTGTACATGTTCCGGAATTGATATTTGTTTTTTTTAATCATCCGTTCCCAAAGCAGTTTCAGGGCTGTGCTTGTCCACTTTATTCATGCACACATATTGCCACATATCCTTGACTGTATCCTGTTTTAATTACCTTGGAAGAGTGAGGCCCAGTGGTGAGGGTTTGTGACTCGGGTTACTCAGTCCTCTCTTGCCGCTCTCCGCCCAGGTGTATTATCGGGTACCAGTGTTGGCTGGGAAGCAGCCTGTGATGGACCAACATCTCATCCTGGTGGGATGAAATGTTCTCAGTCATTTTGTGCTGCTGAAACAGGAGATAAATGGTGGCTGCAGTGGGCAATGACAGACTTTTACTGTCCCATTTCCCTGGTACTTTTAGTCTGTCCCAGTTTTAAACTTTGGGCTATAATTTTGTTTTACTTTGAAATTCCTGAACCATATCTAGTTTCCCAGCTGTGCAAAACTAAGATCACAACATTAGACCTGTTACTTTTATGATGAAAACAGTAGTAAAGGTAGTTAGTATAGACCAATGTGACCCCTGACCCTTGACCGACTCCTAGTCTAGTATAGACCAGTTTGACCTTGACTTCCGGTAACGAGTTAGTAGGTAAGGGGTCACGACTTCTGGGTCAGGAGAGGTCAGTGGGTGAGCGGTAAAAAGGTCAAAGGTGTGTAGGTGTGAAGTGTAAGCAGGTAAGAGGTTGACAAACGATGGGGGACACAGCCGCGGCAATGGTCAAGGAGGTAAGGGGGCGTTGTTGCAGGAAAAAGCAAAACTAAAAAAAGAAAAGCGAATGAACTTACCCCGAGCTTGCTGTGCGATGTGCCTCGTACTCCGAAGTTGATGTTCAACACAAACACATAGACTGACACAACCATGGACAAGGGAGTTATCTCTTTTTGAATATTTGTGACCCTCGGTGGGGTCTCTCGGAGAGGCCCCGAAAATCCGAAGCTTTCATTTCAACCTGAGAATGAAAAACTTCAAGGAAGCAGGGATCTCCAACGAGGAGACGATGAAGCGGAACAACTCCCAGTCTTCCATCGTCGATTCATCCGGCTTCTTGGTGGCTGACTGGAGCTCCTTCTTGACTGCCCACCCTGCCAGCTCTTTCAAGGTCAAAAGAGACCGTGACGACAGAGACTGACGGGTTGGGCACTCAATGTCGACCCATCCAAGTCTGTGCGCCAAGTAGCACTGCAGTTCCACGGGCACTGGAAGCTGTAGTGTAAGAGGCTCTGTAATTCGCAAGCAGACGTGCCCGTAGCTTGGAATAGGTGTCGATTGGCGGACAGCATCTTCAGAGTCATGGTACGGCCATTAATTGATGATCATGGTCGCCGCACTGTCTGCATAAGTGAACATGCTGGGCCAGCTAGACCCACAAGTGCTGCAACGTAAAGAGTTGTACCGGCGAGCTACCCTTTTCGTACCAGAGAATAGCAAGTGTATTGTAAATCTTGCTATTGTCGATGATCGATCTCTTCAGCCAGTTGGAGATAGTGTATATCTTCCATTATGGACAAATATAGCCAATTGATCATGTCCAACAGAGTCCACTGTCTACAAGCAAGGAGAAAAATGCCTCGTTCAAACGTATGTCAGTCCGTGGAGGTTGCGTAGCGGATCTTGGCCAACCGAGAAAATGCATGCTTAGATAGGTTCACT
Organism: Acanthaster planci; assembly: GCF_054643075.1. Classification (NCBI taxonomy): domain Eukaryota; kingdom Metazoa; phylum Echinodermata; class Asteroidea; order Valvatida; family Acanthasteridae; genus Acanthaster; species Acanthaster planci. Next base: position 10,206,541 of record NC_141783.1, on the reverse strand, counting down.
ACAGTTTAGGCGACTACTTCGTGTTGGCATTGTTGTTATTTTTAATGATAGTAACTTTAATAGCCTCTAGGCAGTGCTTACAAGAACCAATATATTACAATTTTGGACTCAAAATTATTTTAGAAAAGCGCATAGTTATTTTACTCATACAGAAATCCTTGCAAAGTGGTAGAGGACAATGCTCGTTGGATATAAGAGGGCAGAAAAAAGAAGAGGAGGTAGCAGTAAGTGGAGGTAGATCTCAGAATGCGAGCAATAAGCGGAGTCCTTGTTTTTACCTCATGGACGTAGATGAGGGTCCTCCCCCTAACGTTGCCCGCCAGCTTCCTCTGCATGAATTTCCCCTGCCGCATGCAGATGACGATGCAGGCCCCGGACCGTCCACCAAGTCACCAAAGAAGTTGAAAGGGGGTCTGAGCGATCTGTACCGCGCAGTCTTTTACAACAATCGTTACATCCACCACCTACAGATGGCGGGCAAAGAATACACTTTTCGAGTGATTTCGCAGCCCATTCGAAGCACCAAGAGGATTATCCGCACCATCGGCGCGGTAATCAAGTCCTTGCAGCGAAGGCTTTTTTGTCAGTTTTTCTTTATTTGATCTTATCAGCGTATCTATCTTTTCCAGGGGTCAGACTAATTTTTGGATTCTGTTCAGGAAGCTGAGCAGGATAAAGAGACATTCAGTGACTGAAATGCTCGAAGTTTACCTTTGCAACCTGAACCGCGAAATGACGCTGGATAACAGTGTCACTGTCAAAATAACGAGGGCGTTCCAAGATGCTCTGTCTGAAGATGACGATGGGGATTCTGAGGTGTATCTGGATAAAGGAGAGGACGTGGATTCTGAGCCCGGGCCTCCGTCGGGTACCGATGAGCCCACGATGGACACGTCGGCCACCCGGGAGACCCATAGCACGGAGGAAATGAAGATGAGATCATCCAGCAGGAAGAAAAGTCTGGGGCATGGCAAGTAAGGCCCGAAGACTTAAAGCGCATCGTATCGATTATTTCGTGCCAAGTGCATAAATGTTGCACCCAGGGGAAAAAATATACATTGCGTTTCAATGACATTGAGCCTGTACGCGGTATAGGTAATGTCTTAGATACTTTGAGAGGTGCATTTCGGTCCATCATGGACCGTGTCCTGAGCAACGCTGAACCTAAAGACTTTGTTTCGTTCGAGATGCGTTTTCCAGACTTAGACCCGAACTTCTGGATGAGCTTCAGAAAAAAAGAAGATCTCTCTGTCCATGACGTTCTGTCTAACATCGAAAAATTCTGCAGTCGAACGAGAGCGTCAGTCTGAACAAGGATGTCGTCATTAGGGTCATCATTGTTAAGATGGACAAGGGAGGTCATCCAAATTGCCGTCTTGCTCGTGGTGGGTCTGCTTTAGAGTGATGGCTCAAACATAAGAGGGGATGCATCACCATCAAGAACCGAGAGGAGCTTTGCTGTGCCAAGGCGATCGTCATTGCCAGAGCAGCCCTCCGATGTGCTGACCCTCAAACCAATTGGAATTCCGTTAGCCAGGGTCGTGGTGAGACCACTCGATTGGTGCTAGAACTGCATCATCAGGCAAACGTTCCACTCCAGAGGTGTGTAAGCAATGCTCCAAGGAATCCCCCCTCCCCCTTCTGATGGAGAATTTTTCTTTTTTAGCACGCCGACCTTCTTGTCTGCTAGGTGTCTCATCTGCTGCTTGTACCTTCTAAGTTTTCTCTTTTCTTTCGGTGTGAGGGGAATGTTACTGTTTAAAATGTTGAGGGCACACTCGCACAAACAAGCTCCAGGTTGGCCCCTTGCATAATGCTGTCGTTTTGGAGCGCATTGGGCCAGAATGCGCAGGAATGGAGCGTGGATTCTCAGCCGCCTGGACATCTTCAAATGACTGCCACATATGTCGGATCTTCTTATTTAAGCCTTGGGCACATAGACGATGGTGTATTCATTTGGGAAAATGTGAGTTTTAATCTCATCTCCTTGGACGTGTACGGCTTTAAGTCCAGCATCAGGTAGCCGTAAGGTGACTTCGTGCACTGGACTCTAAAATGAGATGGCATCTGGACAGACAAGATATAGGAGCGGAAGAAAAATTAAAACTGTACCAGACCCTGGGAAAGTGCATGCAGTATAACAAACAGAGAAAAATTTTCATGACATTGACCCTGGAATCGAAACCATGAGACCATTCCCTTCGCCTTGAAAAAGAAACGGGTACGATTGAATCTGATTCATTCAGCACAGAAAGAGAACTCCCAAAACTGGATCCTGAGGAAGGAGTGGAAGAAAAAACCCTTTGCCCCTACGTATACCGCGCCTGACAGAGATGAAGATTTGGGGCTCTCCTCTTTATTTGCAGAAGCGTTACCAGATGCGTCCCCCAGCAGGCCCGAGTTTTGAAAGCTGCGTAAAAAGAAGGGGAAGAAAGCCGGACGGCCTGCCACTACCCGTATGAAATTGACACCAAATTAAGCACTGTGACCTTCTGAACCAAGCTCATTTTTCAATTGCGCTTTGTCATGGATTGTTATCCTCCAAGACAACAGTGAAGAATCGGCCACATATTAAAAACGGTGTGTTGTGTACTGTTGTGTTGCCGCAGGATGCGTCAGGGAATATTCTGACTTGTACAGGCATCGAACCAGGTTGAGAGAGATAACAGCTTTTATAAGAAAAAATACGAGGGCATCGAGATACAATAGCTATCCCCTTCAAGATCCCTTAATGACCGTTTGCAGTCAGTATTACATATTTTTCTTAATGCATCGATGCAGAGACATCGGCATGAGTAAAATTGTTAGCATGTTTTCAAAAGATGCCTTGGACAAAGATACATTGGTAATGAATTTATTCAAATGCATTTCCCTTCCCTTGGTACTAAAATGCGCAACATTCCTTTTTTTTTTGACAAATTTCAAGAGTGTTTACAAGACCATGAAATGGATACAAGTTATTATGCTCGAGCGTTGAATAATGCCATTCATGCATAATTTCAATTAATTTTTTTTTAGGTTTAACTTTGTACTTAAAGTAGCTTTTGTTTTTCCATTTGTCAGTCATTTAGAAAGCTTCCATCAACAATTAGTTGCTTGTTTTGTTTACCGTTGATACTTTTAGTTGCTTTTGTTTTTCCATTTGTCAGTCATTTAGAAAGCTTCCATCAACAATTAGTTGGTTGTTTTGTTTACCGTTGATACTTTTAGTTGCTTTTGTTTTTCCCAAAGTAATTAAGAAGTCAATTCATTTAAAATCATTTTAGCAACCTGGCATATAGCTGGCACATTTCTCATACTTAAACTGCTCTTGTTAACTTGCTTCTTTCTTTGAATTTTTTTTGGTTTGTTTTTCTGCTTTTGTTTTATTGGCTTATACTTTTATTTAGCGTTTTGTTTCAATTAGGGACTTTGCATTTTCATTTTTTCAAGGTAGTCAACCAGTACCCTTAAAAACTTCAAGTTTTTGTTCATTTTGTTTCAATTTCTTAATTTTAGTTTAATTCTGATTGAAATTCATTAAAATATAAGTTCAATTCGTTCAATACTTTACAGAAAACAAAGTGTGATGGTCCACTCAGTTTATAAGTCTCTGCTTGTCTTCAGTTGTCTTTCTCCATTTTTTTTGATCGTACAAACTTAAAACCTGATACCAAACTTCACAACTATTCTATTTCAGCTTTATATCAACTAGGCAATTTTTTAAAAACAAAATACAAGTCCAAAGCGTAAATTTTAGGCACGCACCAACACTACATGTGTGTCAACTTCATATAAAATGATTATTACAAATCCCCACTTTTATAAACCCCAATCGTGCACTATTCCTGCCAGAAACCATATCACACCGTTTTTAAACTTCTTGGCAACTTCTTTTCTAAACTTAACAAAAATTCTAAACTAATACACACTTACAGAATAAGTTGGAAATCTTCAATTCCGAACAAGAGACTTTAACAGATTTTCGTGCACATCCATTAGCTGACTCAAATTGATGGTTTTCACACATTTGCAAAAAAAAGGTTCCAATCAGCACTTTTACAGTTTACAAGTCAAACAGGCACTGCTCTAGGGCAATGGTGAAGTCCAAGTGCTGATCCTTCTGTGCGTACAATTTTAAAATTTTCTTCGGATCGGCCATCAAAAACATCATGATATCTTCCTTAAACAACCGAACCTTTGTGTTCAAATCACGACACATAAATTTTTCTCTCCTTAGTTTCTCAGAGGCAGCATCGAAAAGTGCAATTACTGCGTGTGGAAGCACTAACAGAACATGTTCTGTGGTGATCCAGACGCATTCGTGGTCCCACTGGCTCGGAGAGTCAACTTCACACCCCTCACACGGTACACGATCTTTAGAAGGCAGCTCCTCAATTTTGTTCACAAATAATTTAACAAGAATCTTTCTAACAGTGTTTTAACTCGCTCTTTGCAATCGGCCTCCGCGCCCACATGCAAAAAATAACACAATAAAACCAACGATTAAACTAAACACAAAACTTTTTAAAATTTGTTCTCTTGACCAGTCTCTTCCTGCACACAGCTTTGGTAATAGCTTTGGCGTGTGACATCAGCACGCTCCACTGTGAAGCAGTCAAGTTTATGCCTTTCTTCCTAGCAATCAGCCTTGATTTGTCCATGTTCCAGAAGTACTCTCTCACACTGATGTAAATACTGCCCCAGAGACGTAACACTCACCTTCCAGGTGAAACCTGTCTGTGTCGCGTTCGTTCTCCTCTTCATCTTGGTCCCGGGGGAAGAACCTCTTCACAGCTCCCTTCCTCTTCACAGCAAGATCGGGATTGGGCTGCAGTGCACTGGCATTGGAGTTGGGGGTCCACAAATCAGCGTTCTCTGGCTTGGTAGTGCTCGCTGCCCCTGTTGCGGTAGCGCCCGACCCGCGATGAAACGAATCTTGGGTAGCTTCATCCAGGGTGGGCGGCTAGCTCGTCACTGGTGAGGTCAGAGGGAGCGTGGATCTCAAGCTGCTCTGGGGTGGGCAGGGGGTTGATGAAAGGGAGCTCCAGCTGACGGTGCCCCGTTATGATGTTATGGTAGTAAAACCTCTGCTCCTCAAAGCTGTACACCTTGTGCCATCTGGCTCTCAGGTCCTGAGCAGTTAACGCACCGGTGCTCTCCGCATCGTTGCTTGCTTGAGACACCGCTGATACTTAAGGCTGTGCACCAGTCATATCGGTGTTCTTGGTAGTTGCCTTTGCTTGTCCGGCCATGCTGGTTATGATACTCAACTATTTGGTAAACTTTCAGTCTCATTAAATGTGGCTGTCAAGGTGGAAGATTGGGATATGATCTAAAGGGTCCACCCAGCGTGGTATTTATATCGCGTAGGGGTGTCGGTGACTTAATGCAAACACCGAAAGAGCGCATACTCACGCCGTACATATAAATATAGGTTTAATCAATCATGCCGTGCAAGGAAGGACTCCACCTGAAGTTTAGTGAACCCACACATTCAAAGCATTCCTTCATGGGGTGACCATCAAACTCTTTTGTTTGAGAGATAGATATTTTACTATTTTTAGCATCTTCCCCATGGGAACTGATGACCGACGCTTTCTAAAACAAAAGAGATCCATTTGCGTGAGTGTACCATTTGTATTCAACACTCTTCGGCCAAGGATGTCACGCCATCACCCACTCGTACTTTGCCTCAAACAAACAAGCCAACAGATGACAATGCGGCGAGGGTGACCTGATGCCTCTTGAGGTAAGTTTATCTGAATTCTTCTCTTTTGCTTGTTTAAGTTCGGGGCAACAACGCCCCCTTCACCTCCTTGACCGTTGCCGCGGCTACGCCCCCCATCGTTCGTCGACCTCTCACCTGCTTACATTTCACACCCACACACCTTTGACCTTTTTACCCCTAACCCACTGACCCCTCTTTGATAGAATTCAAAAACTGATTTGAGGTCACATTCAAACTACTTTTGATTTTTTCTTTATGGTCATATTTTCTAGACTTTTCTTGGGAACGTCACAGTTGAGGGTGTCGTCAATGTCACCAGCATGGTTGATGGTGTCAAAATAGCCACTGATGTTCTGACAATTTATGGCAACCAAATTGTCACAGGTATGGGTAGTCCACAGATTTCCATAATTTTTCGGTACAATGTGTAGGAATATTCTACAAGAAAATTGGACACAAAAGGGGTCACTTACCGTGTATTTTTACTTAAGTATGTCTTTAGTTTTACTTGAGGAATTTTCAAATAAAAATGTAAGAAATTAAACTTCAGAACATGGTTTCTTAAAAACTGGCATGTTACTTGGTTTATTGTCGTTCATTTCACTCCATATAAATACAAGACAATGACAGAGACATACAAATATCTTTGAATTATCCGTGCCATACAGAGCCACTTTTTCATCAAAACACATTGTGATGTACAGTTTCCTATTTTCAACATCTCCCAAAATAGAGCCATATTCTTTGTATTTCCCTATTTCAGTAATTATGTAGGTTGAGTTTAGGCCTGTGGTTTTACTCATGTACCTGTGGAAAACCAGCTTTTCCTGAAATCAACTCCTCTAATCATGTCATATTTGTGTTTGGGTGACTTTCAGGTGCAAAGACGTTCCAGCGACTAGAGGCTGACAACATGTCCGTTGACGACATGAATGCCGTGATCTCTGTTAACCAGAGAAACTGGACAGACTTTGTGCTGAGCCGGGTGGACCTGACGTCCAATCAGGTAAGAAAACTGAGGAAAGAATCACTTGTAATCTGCTTTTGTGTGGTCCATGTTGTTTTGTACACCCGAGGTAATAAATGATACCCCAGTTAAAGCTGTACCATGAAGTTTAACCAGCTACCATTAGTCAACCACTGTTACCTAAGTGGCATATTATGCATATGTTAATGGGCAAAATTGTCTGGTGGTTGACATGTTCTTGAGAGAGCTTGGTCAATGCTGGATCTGCAGTGTTTTTCCCTATAGCATTGAAGGTAATGGTTGTCGTGACTGTTAGTATCATTGACTGTGAAATGACGTTGAATGTAGTGACTGAAAATGACGGTCAAGATTATAATGTCATTGTCATCAGCAATAAAAGCAACTGTGATGGTATGTATTTAACCTGGACAAGGATAACTTTGCTATTCATATTGATAATTATGATGTTGGGATGACAATGATGGCAATGACACATCATTGTTAACAGTATTCCAGTCGGCCTGCTTCCAACTCTGTGAGCTGAAAAACTATAGTTTGGCAGTTTACCTCCTTAGCAAGTTTGAAATTTAAATTATGCCACTCACCTTTTGGTTCATTATCTCCAGACTTTTCAACCATCTGTGGGATTGAAATGCTTTTCTTCTTTTGGCAGGACATTTCTGTCAATCATAGTTTCAGTGCAGCCAACGTGACTGCCAGCGATGTTGAGATCAAGTGGCTCGTCAACGGCATCAACCTCACGGCTGTCCTTGAAGACATCATGACCAAGAATACTGTGCAGACTGTCACAGGAACCAAGACCATACCTGGTAGTGAAAAAAATTTAAAAGCTAAATTCACTTTTCTCAATGAAGCCTCTCAATCTTTTATGTACGTGTGGAGGTAATGGCAGACATGACGATTTGTTAGGTTGGCAAGCTGACTGTTGGTATGAGATAGGGCAATTATACAACACACTCATAGCTTGAAAAACATCTGAGTTATAGGACGCGAAAAAACGGTGAAAGACAGAGTAATCATCAAAATCCTGATACAGAAACATTGCCTGTGAACAAACCAAACTGAGAACTAATTACTTTTGAAAATTGGCTACCCTTTTGATATACCTTTGCAATGAACTATGTACCCATGCGATGAACTACGTACCCATGCGACGAACTATGCACCCATGCGATGAACTTTGTACCCACGCAATGAACTGTGTACCCATGCTATGAACTATATACTCATCTGATGAACTGTATACCCATGTGATGAACTATATACCCATGTGATGAACTATATACCCATGTGATAAATTATATACCCATGTGATGAACTATATACCCATGTGATGAACTATAGACCCATGTGATAAACTATATATCCATGTGACAAACTATATACCCATGTGATGAACTATATACCCTTGCGACGAACTAGATGTCCTTGCAATGAAATAGTAATTTACCATAATGTATAATATACATTATAAGGGTTTATGTACCAGCTATCTGAAACATTTGATATTTGTTGATAGTTCTTGATATTGTATTTGTTAGGCACTATGATTGTTCACGGCAATGTTTCTCTGAATGACCACATTAACGGTATCCAGCTTAAAGAGTTTGCAGCGAGAGCTCTGCTCCTTGATGGGCCTCTGCAGACAGTGACTGGAAGGAAGGCAAGTATTCTGCTGAATGTCAGCATCACTCATTTTTGGGCAGGTCAAATCACGAGTGAATTATAGTCAGGTTGACATACTATTGAGCCATTTCTTTGTCCATCATGTTAAAGTAGGGGCAATTAAGCAATTAAGTGTTTTCCTTTCCAGTTTCATCTTTTTTAAAAGATCACCACTCCTCATTCCCATTTGCCATTGGATGAAGACAGTGGGCCCTTCGACGTGATTGGTTGAATCAGTGTAGCATTGTGGTCAATGCCTCTGCTAGGTTTTCACTAATTCATGATGACTCTCCAATGAACTTACCGTATGTCCCTTAAACGAGAATGCCAGTCCAATGTGATAGCATTCAGGCTTTTCAGATGTCCCTTACTGATCATTTTGCATGTGCCTCACAGACCTTTGATAACATGACTATTTTGTCAAGCCATCTGGAGGTGACGGGATTGGTGGACGGTATCAATTTGGACTTCTTCATGTCTGACATCATCCACCCGGACAACCTGCAGAAAATTCTGGCCAATAAGGTCGGTACAATCCCTGAAAATGAATCAATTGCTTTGTCCAACACAAATAATTTTGGATGCAAGAAACATTTTCTTCTCTTTGTTTACGTAGAAAATAGGTAGGAGATAGAAAGCATCAAGATCCACTAGAACTTTTCGGAAAGGTTCCATTTACGATTGTGTATGCTGCCAGGCTGTGATTCATGTACATTCAGTTATCTTTGGAGTCAAAAATAAGAAAGGAAATACTTCATGGTGTTGGATTCTTAAAAGTTACTGTCAACCAACTGGGTGCCATTAGTGCTTAATGCCACACCCACACATGCTTCTCATGCGTTCTGAGATGCACTCACTTTTTTTCTTATGTGTGTTAGTTTTGGTTCAAGCTGGCATTAGTGTGTTGATAAATGAGCTTTGCCGAGGAAAGCAATGTCAAATGTTTCGGCCATATTTTCAGGTGCTGGATAAGTCTCTTTATCTAGTGACTAACGTCACACATATATATAGATGTTAATACCAGGGTTTTTTTGTATCAAGTTTTTTTTTGTTTGCAGTTTGTACTTAGTGTCGGCTTGGAGCCTGTGAGAAAAATTCTCTTTCTTTGTCTAATGGGGCTTGAACCCACAACCTCTTGTTTACAAGTGGAGAATTAGTGACCACTTGATCCCACCAAGCTTGCTTGGGTCAGTTGGTCACTTTGATCCTATCGTTCTTTTGCTAATGTATAATGCATTTGTGGTCAGTCTGCCCGCAACAACAGATACCACTCAGACGTTTTAACGCAATCATAAGGCCATTTCTAAGACCTCCAGATTCTTGTTTTGCAGACCTTTCTGGACGGCTTTCATGCCAGAGACGATGTCGTCGTGACTGGGACTGTGGATGGTATTGATCTCAGTGAAGACATCATGACAAACAGCACGGCACAAAATATATCAGGTATCTTCACCCTTTACCTGGATTTGCTCTCATGAACACTACTGGATATTGTACCTTAAACCCTTGAAATGATGTCATAAGTAACGGTTAAAGGTCGTATTAAGTACGTTTTACACAATACCTTGGTCAAGTCAGTGTGTTTGCAAGGAAAACTTGGTGAGGCTGTCATATGAGAACACAATTGATTTACCCACAGGGCGTTTTATGTCGATGAGGAAATTTCCGAAGTCTGTGTACATTTTGATGCTCTTATTCCATTGGTTATTCACAGTTTGAATGAATATTAATGCATGAACCAAGACCCGGACACTTGTGATGTTTTTAATCTGTTTACTGTGAGAGCCAAGATGCCACTCTGAGATCAACACTTTTTGTTGCACCGCATTATTGGCGTACATGTATAGTAAAATACGGATTTTGTATTTTGTTGCTCTGGTTTTGGATTCCGATGCATTGCATTACAATGCAACTCTTGGCAGTGACCTGTCAAGCTTTACCCTCAATTAGTATGAAGAATTGAATGTGCTGTGTTTCCTGTTGCTGTGAGTTACTGTGCAAGCAACCTTGGACCATTGCTGAGGAAGTGCTGCTAATTACCGTCAAGATGTCCCGCCCACTACAATAAATTGCCCCTCCCCTCCCGGCTCTCCACAGCCCTCATAATAACCGTTTCTGTGCGGCAGGTAACTACATCATCAGCTACATTGTTACCACTGATCCCGACATGCTGATAACTGGACTTATTAATGGCATTGACTTGGTCTATCTCAACAACTCCATTATGAAGACCTCAGAGGACCAGACTGTGGATGCACCGCTGGTGTTTGCTACAAGTATGTTGATGATAAACATCTGGTTTGCTGAAATTCACTTATCAGCCTAATATATTTGTGAATTTCATTCACTAGAATTGGAAAGAGAGAAGACATTAAACATGTTTCCATTTGGTTTATTTTCAAAAACGGCATCCTCCTTCTACCTTGCACTGGTAAATGGACTTTGTGTAGGGGTGTAATTGTTGATATTGTTAGAGAGTTGAAGGAACCATGCAATGAATTTTTCTTAGAATCACTTTTTGTATATGTCTGTACTCTTCTTCTTTGTGTGAGGACTATATGGACTCTTATACTGAGTTAGGGGAACTAAAAAATGCACTTTTTAAATATTCAAAATGTACCTAGCATTTCCAGACAAGTGAGGGCGCTTTTGCCTTGATGTAAATCCAGGAAGACACCACTTAGTTTGCATACTTCCATGTTCAAATTGTGAGCTCTAAATTGGCTGTTTGAAATCATTTCTGAAAAAAGGTTGCTTCCCAACTGATTGCCATATACTTAGACAACAATAAATTGCCAAAAAAAATAAAATCTACGATGGCAGTGTTGAAAAAATCAAGATATTTTTTGTGCACAAATCAGTGCAACATTGAGGTTAGGTTCAGTGCCTTGGATGACATCATCATCTTGCTCATGAATATACAAATGTACATTAGCATAAAAACCAGAAAAGCTCCAAAATATGGGGTGAGATAGTAGAACAATAATTCAAAATCAAGTTTATTGGAACCCAAGGGTGCAATTTCAAGGATTTTAGTAAAATTTGTAGAATAATTCTGTTTCACGGTCCCTTTAAAAAGGGAACTTTGCAAAAACTGGTTGGTTTTGGCATGATGTACTTGAGTGAAATGTAAGCATTGTCTTTGGCTGTTACTTTGGTCATAAGCTGTGATATTATTAAGTGAGTGGTTGTTTTGAATTTAGCTTTTCTGTATTAGAGCCAGTTCATATATCAGTCTGGAACTCAGTCTAAGCCTTTCTGTGATATTAAAAATATAGGAACATTTTCATCACCCCAAGTGTTAACCACTTCAAAGTTTTTGCTTTGCTATTGGATGTAGTTTTGGCTTTTGGGAGTGTTCTTGTTCTGTTGCCTTTCACTGATGTAATTCTGTATACACTTGACACATTGTCATCCTTGAATTAATGGACAAAAGGGCATAAGCTTTACTTGGATGAAACTTGAACCCACGAGCACCTGCTCATTTGTGCAGACAAATCACTGCACTTGAAAGAGCTTGCCACGGTCAAATGACCAGTTTGAGTCAGATGAGCAGCCGTACCGCAAGCAAACATTTTTGTGAGACGTAGTATCTGCTTGTTTCAGATCTGACATCCAAGACCGACGTCTCCGTCACTGGACTGGTAGATGGCTACGACCTCTCAGAGCTGGACTTCCAGGCCATCATGCTATACGAACCCTTTAACCTGACGGGCAACGTGACATTTACTAAGGATGTGACCTTTGAGGGCCCGTTAAATACGACAGGATTAATCTTTGGGCGGAACCTTTCAGCCTGGTACCGAGATGTGGTGTTGCTGCATACAGATGATGTGAGCAATTCTTTCAACATCCTGGCTCCTTTTTTAAGCGTGCTCGTCTTGGCATGGAGCTGTAAATGCCATTTTTGAATGTAGCAAAGCACATGTTAGAAACAGTTTAAAACGATTACAGATGCCATGTTTTAAAGCATTTGTTGCTGTGTACACTCTAAATGTCTATAGGTTTTGCCATAAGTCCTGTTACTTTTTCATTTTTTTTCTGGCATCGGCCAGTGTGTTAATTCAAATTGATTGGATATCAGTGCTTCGTTCAAATTCACCTCATCTGTCACACCCTCAGGTTGTTGTGGGCAACAAGACATTCATCAATGACGTAGAGGTCTCTCCCGTGCTGAGTGTGGTAGGCAACATGGAGGCAGACACTGTATTTGGGAGAGACTTTGACAGCTTTGTAGCCGACGCTGTGAACCTGACCGGCAATGCCACAATCACAGGTAACAGGCCACCTCACAGGCAGCCTAATGAACTTAACTTGTTGACAAGTCGTTCGGCTCTACCTTCACCCACTTTTGGATGGTGTTATTTTGACTGGCCCCATATGAGGTATTATATTCACTGGCACATTTCATAACTGAGACATCACAAATGTTAACGTTACCTTGAGAGACGTTTATGCAAAATGGGCCCATCCCAAAAATTCATCAAAACCTCGCAGGCCTATTGTTGTTGTCTTAAATGCACAACTCATCCGTGCACTGACACCAGATTTCTCTTTCAATTTCACGTCTTAGGAGTGAAGACCTTCTTAGGGGATGTTGATGCCCGAGCAGATGTCTCAGTGGCTGGAACTGTGGACGGCGTACACATTGAGGATGTTGTCACCAAAGATGGTAAGATTTACCAGCTCTTCAACAATATCCCACCAAATGAAGTGCAGTGATATCAAGCAACAAGTTCAAGAACTCCAAATATTTGAAAATAAGTTTGTGTGAGATGAAGGAAAGGCAGTGGTTTTAAACAATAAAGCAAGTGAACATCCTTATTTCTTTCAAAGAAATGACATTACCAGCACACTCTCGAGAAAAGTGGTGGGGATCCATGTCTGTAACTTTTTCTTTAAACACAGTGCTTTACGGTTTCTAACGTCCCAGTGGATCACGGCTGGTACACATTAGAGGGAGGGCCAACTGTCAAATGGACTTGTGTGATGGCTTTCTGTAGCCACACCTCCCACGTTATGCAGAGAACAGTTTATGACAGTCGTCACTGTGCGTTGAGAGTAATAACTGCTAAGGCCAGGTCATACTGTCTGTGTCCTTTCTCTATGGTGAGAAGTGACCGCAGAATATGTTGCATTTAAGCACTTAATTTTTGCAAAGGGGGAAGGGAGAGTTGCTGCCAGTGGCCACCATCAGCAGGAATTGCTTCTAGACTGACTTAGTACCTTTCACTTGCGCGTAAACTTTGTCTGAGTGCCTTTCAATACACACTAAATTCCAATAAATAAAATATTGCATGTGCTTTTTTTGTTGCCAATTGTAAATTAAAAACCACCTCTTATAATTTTTGAATCATTGAAATGGATGCACGAACAACGGAAATGCCATGCAAACCGAAATGCCATGAGTAGACCAAGAAATTAAGAGCTGGATACTCAAGTGTTGAGTTATACTGGCGATTGATTAAAGTGTGAAATTTGAAAGTAATGGATGCTTTGAAAATCTGATTTAGATGCCTGATGGAAGGGCCAAAGTATTACACTAATTTGTTTCTGCAGCTTCATGTGACTCTTTCTAAAACGCAAAGGGTACATAAACTTACCGATTTCTAATTGCTAACATCAATGGAAACAATCGCAGGTGTCGCTAGACCATGGGGGGTGCCATGTGAAATTTGCCGTCGGACCGTCAAGCAAAACGAGTGTACTGCATCCCCTTCCTTTCATTTTCATTCTTCATTTTTTAAATTTGCTGACAGACCATGTTTTTGCCGACAAAAATAACCAACAGGCTGTGACACCCCACGGCACACCCCCCTGCTCTAGTGACGCCTGTGTAACACAATTAGGCTTACTTTTCGTTGCGAAAAGTTTGCAACATTTCAGGCACTACCATGCAACTTGTTGATTTACTTAAGGTTGAAAATGACTTCTTTTATTCTATCGCGTACCAACTTGACAGGAAGTTTACCATGTGTACTCTTTTCAAACGGTTGGAGAATGGTACTTTCATACAATCCTTCGTTAATGTTTATACTAATAACTTTAAATCTTTTTCACAGCAAAAATGAGCATGCATATACCATTCAACTCAAACCACACTCCCATACCAGCCCAGACCTCGTTTCCAAGACTTGCTTGTCATTGACCAAAGGTGGATCCATTGGGACCAAAGGGCTGACTGGCCCCAAACAGAGCCAATATTTTGTTGTAGATAAATAATGAAAGGCGCATTTGGAGGAGACGGAGTCATCTAATGCTCTGTTTAAAGATTAAAGGTTATATAAAAGGCTATATGTGCAAAGGTCATATAAAAATCAAGTTTGGCACTGCAACATTTGTCATGGATACCTTGACCATCATAAATGTAAATTTATCACGAGATGGCAACAATGAACATAACTCTGCTTCCCTACTAAATTTATAGGGAATGGATCCTGAGGTCATATGAAAACAAACTTACCACCTGTTCTGCATTATCATTAATGAAACGACATCAATAAACAATCAACAGTACATGATTACATATGGTGTCACCAACACCACGAAGTAGCACTCAACTGCACTTGCGTCTTACTTCGTGAAAACCTTGTTTACAGCAGTTTCTGTTTCACGAAGTAGTACTCAAGTGTGTGCGCACACCGTACACCGATACGTAATCAACTGATTTTCATTTTCATGAAGTAGCACTCGTGTGTTTTGTCATTATAGCATGGATAAAATTGCTTTGAAAGGTCTAAAATGATTTGATTCACCTGTAAATATGTGACTCAACCATAAGATGTTCTCAAAACTGGTTTAACTGTTTAAATTAAGGAAAAGTCAAGTCCTGCAAATGGCAATTCACGGAGCACGTGCTGCATGGCACTGGCTCAGGAGAATGAGCCTGCGTCTTGGGCATTAGTTGCGTCCCTTATTCTGTATTGAAAGTTACAGGACCTCTCTGTGGAGACACCAGCAAGTGATTGATATTGTTTAATTTCTTTCTTTTTTTTAATTGTTAGTTGTAGATTATCATCCTGTCTTATGAAAACTTAAATTTTTGTAACCAGAGTTTATTAAAGAAAATAATAGTTGCTTCCATACTGTCACTACAGAACAATGACATTTTCCACATATACATAAATAGATGTAACCCCGTCCCAAAAGAGGTCTTGGGTTACAATTTGAAATTTTATTTCTTTGACTATGTTTTCCTTTTGCATACTTAAATTGTTCTCTCCTGAGCTTTGACTTTTCTACTGGTAAGCAGTGTTCCAGTGGTTAACCTCTGATCTATTGCCTATTCCTTTTGTCAAATAGTCTGCTCTTTCATCGGTTTATCTCTAATGTTCCTGCTCTCCTAGAAGATCACAGGATGCTCTTTGTATCCACTGCCTAATAATAATTTCTGACTAGCATACCATTAAACCTAACTAGGGATCAGCAGGATGTTGGGACACTTAATACCTAGTTGTTGTTCACACTTTACTCCAAGCTGTGAAAGCCATAAACTTCTGCTGAGTGCTCATCTGCCTAGATACTAGATGACCAATCAGTATTGGAGTCGTGTGTGGCACTTTTTAAGTTGTCCAATGAGAGCCTGAGCTAGTCATGTGGCAAGGGCATGTTCTGGGGAGCAGTTTGCCCCAGAGTTTTGGCAAGCTGGGCATTCCAAACTTTGCCGTTGTGCTGACTACATGCCTGCTGAACTCTGTCTGTGCTCTGCACTACTTTTCTTTGGACTGGAGGACTTCAAAATTCAAGTCTTCCCCTTACATGTATGTTCACGAGTGTTGGCTCTCTATCTTAGTTACTGAACTGCATGTTCTGAAAGAGGGTGCCGGACGGGAATCTCTGTAGTCCACCTGAAGAGCTGTCCCCAGACCTCTCAGCCACCAAGCTACATATATTTTGACTTGCAGACACAGCACAAGTACAGCAAGGCATCTGCGGCACTAATCCCCAGCATCAACCTTGCAAGATCTGCAAGTATTCTTTTGCATTACATTTCTTCCGCTGAACTTTGCCCTTCACTTTTGCCGACTGCCTACACAACACAACGGACTCCTGTCATCCCACCTTGGAACGACTCATCGCAACTCATCTGTACATCTAGAACATCTGCGCCAAAAGATTTTTTTCTTGAGCTCAAAGTGTATTTTAACTTAACAGGATCCTGCAGTTTCTGTAAACCTCATATTTTAATTTGTGGCCATCTCAATTAGTGTTCTCTGCATTTACTTTGTATTTTTACTTTGTATTTCCCTTTCTGATCCATCTACATCTGATCTCTCATCTCAACAACCCCATCCTTCTGACTTCACCAGATCTCTTGCTCGCTGCACCCTAGCAGCTAACCACTGCAAACTCAGGTGCTTTTCAGGTTCAACCCCACCCTCTCGAGATGAAGACGACTATCTGAACCGGATAGATCACATTGAAGGCCAGATGGATGAGTGGCGGGACCTTGATGATGCCGAGAAGAGGAAGCGTATTCATGAGGCCTTGAGGCTCCCTATACTCAATATCATCAATGACCTCCGTCGAGATAACCTTGCGGCTACATTCCACGATTACCTGAAGGCCCTCAACATCACCTCCGGTGATACGGAAACTGATGATGAACTGTTTGTCAAGTTCCACAGTCTGAAGCAGGCTGAGGGAGAACCTCCATCAAAATTCCTAACAAGACTACAGATGGCGCTGAGGCGAGCACTGAGGAGAGGTGTTGTCCCCCACGGACAGTCGGACAAGGTACGACTTGCCCAGTTCATATGTGGTATTCTGTTCAATGAGATGCTACTTGTGAGCCTTCAGCTGAGGGACAAAGTCAATCAACCTCCATCATTGTTGAGCCTGTTGTCCATGGTCAAGAAGCAGGAAGATGAGACCAGGTTGAAGTCTGAGAGTCGTGGCCGCCCAACTAGAGGACCAGAGAAGGCTCGTCACCTTCACCATTCTGCCAATTCTCAAGCACCTTTCACTCACCCTGCCCACTCTCAAGCACACCTCTCTCACCTAGCCAACCCTCAAAAACATTTCTCTGATGTTGCCATCCTCAGGCACAATTCTTCCACCAGAATGCCATGCCCAGGCAGCAATCGGCTCCACTGACGCAAACTCATGGTCTCCCTCAAGGCCAGGCAAGGAGACGGCAACCTCGCCAAAACCCTGACCAAAACCATGAGAGACACTCAAGTAGATATCTGTTTCTCATGTGGCCAGGAGGGTCACATCCGTCGAAGATGCCCGGATCCCGCTGACATTGAAGCAGTCAACAGGAAGTTGATCAAGTTCATCCTCGGAGGATCGTTGGGAAATGGGATGGGACATCTGTAGGTTGAGAGCCGGATGTCCAAATGCCAGTAAACCCCACAGTTCAGTACGAAACAGGGACAGATGTTCCTCAGGGACTAATTGGTGATACAATCATGCCTCGGTGTTGGGTTGATGGACTCAACACACACTGTCTGCTGGACAGTGGCTCTCAAGTCACTCTGATTTCCAAAAATTTCTTTGACTGTCTGAATCGTGAACTGCATCCTCTCAATGATCTTGTTGTGTTTCATGGAGGTGATGGAAAGATGCCATACTTGGGTTGGACTTACGTGTCCATGGGTTTTAATGACTCTTTTAGTGGGACCAGTAGTCGGTTCAACACCCTTGCTTTGGTTGTCCCAGATGGACGAAATTCAAGTACCCAACTCAACTCCCTGGAAGTTCAACTTGCAATGTAAATGTTGTTGTTTGTAATCGCACCAGTTGGAAGATTGCAGTCCCAGGGAATTTTCCTCTGGCAGACAGTTTCATTCCAGAGTGGTGTCATGAAGCTCCGAATGTGAGGGAGCCCATGAAAGCTTCAAGTGCCCATTTCGGTGCCAAGGCTACCAAGAGTAGCACTGTCAACTCCAAGCCCTCTGATCCTGATTTTGACAATCTTCCTTTTGTCTGCGGTTCAATCCCCCTGAAAGAAGAAACAGATTCTTGACAAGATGAGGTTGAGATTGCAGGTTTTCTCACGTCATGAATGGGATTTAGGGCACACGCAACAAGCTGAGTACCAGATCAACCTTGAAGATGGCACTCCATTTCGGGAGAGATCATGAAGAGTGTGGCCCCTGCTGACCTCAAAGACTTGAGGCAACAGCAGCTAATAGACAATGACATCATCAGAGAGTCACGCAGCCCATACGCTTCACCGATTGTGCTGGTTCGTAAGAAAAATGGTAGCTTGCGGATGTGTATTGACTATCGTACACTCAACACACGCGCAATCCCTGATCAGTATGCTGTCTCACAAATACAGGAGGCGATTGATTGTCCGAATGGTAGTAGCTGGTTTTCCGTGATTGACTTGAAATCTGGTTTCTATCAGATACCCATTCGTCAGGAAGACAAGGAGAAAACAGCGTTCATCTGTCCTTTGGGTTTCTATCAGTTCGAGCGTATACCTCGAGGTGTCGAGGGTGCACCAGCAACTTTCCAAAGGTTGATGGAAACTTGCTTGTCAGGGATCAACATGACTGAAATACTAGTGTACATGGATGATCTCATCATATTTGGTTGATCTCTAGACTAGATGGAAGAGAGACTTATGAGGGTTCTTGACCGCCTTGCAGAGTTTGGACTGAAAGTGTCTCCTGAGAAGTGGCAACTCTGTAAGTCTGTGAAGTATCTCGGACATGTGGTCTCGGAGAAGGGTGTGCAGACCGATCAGAGAAAAGCAGGTTTGATCATTCCTTGGTTTTGCAGGCTATTATCGCTGTTTCATTGAGAGCTATTCTAAGATAGCCCGCCCTCTAAATGACCTCACTGTTGGGTGTGTCTACCCTTAGAAACGGGGCCGCCCAGCACCAAAATCTCAGTCTGATCCTCATGCTCATAAGGCCGAGGACCCACTGAATGAACTTTGGACGCAAGAGTGTGAGGAAGCATTCCTCACTTTGAAGGATCGTCTCGTATCTGCTCTCGTGCTTGCATTTGCAGATCTGTCCAAGCCGTTTGTGTTACACATAGATGCCAGTCGTGACGGTTTGGGTCGGGTTTCTATATCAAGAGCATGATGGCAAACTTGGTCCTGTTGCATATGGTAGTTGAGGGTTATCACACAGTGAGAAAAACTACCCCGCTCATAAACTTGAGTATCTTGCGCTGAAGTGGGCTATCACTGATAAATTCCGTGATTACTTGTACATGGCCAAAGGGAACCAAAGTGTTGACCGACAAAAACCCCCTCACCTATGTTCTTCCTTAAGCCAAGTTGGATGCCACTGGCCACCGTTGGTTGGCTGCATTGTCAAACTTTGACTTTTCTATCCATTATAAGCCAGGGTGGACCAATGTTGATGCAGATGCTTTGTCACGCAGGCCCCATTCTCCTGCACTCAATCTGCGGTTTGAGGAGGCACAGCGAGACAAGGTAAACCAGCTGGAAAGTCAACTTGAGGGCAAGGATGATGTTGTCTGCCCTCAAGAAGTTGTGAATGCCCTATACCATCAGTATGGTGCCACAGCCTCAGCACAGTCAGTTCATGGGCAGGCAGATGTCAGTGTTCCACTTATTCATTCCTTGTCAACAGGTGCGAACGCTGTTCCTGAATGCTATGCATCGAATTCAGAGATGAGTAATATGAACTGGAGAGAAATTCAACGAGAGTACCCAATCAAGCAAACCATAAGCTTGTTCAAGCAGGCAGGAAACCGGACTCGCAAACAGGCCTACCATGTGAAGTGAAACTTATCCTCAGGGAGTTTGACAAACTTTCCCCTTCCAGTGGTATGTTGTACAGATGTGTCACCAACTCATTGGGCAATAAGTGCTTTCAACTTGTACTTCTCTCTAAATTCGGCATCCATGCGATCCGAGGGCTACACAATGAGTTGGAACATCTAGGTGTAGAGCGAACATTGGCGCTCGCATGAGATAGGTTTTACTGGCCTCGAATGGCTGCAGAAATTGACAACTGGGTCAAACACTGCGCTTGATGTGTGGCTAGAAAGACACCAAAAAGCCTGCAGCACCACTAGTGAACACCAAGACAATTTGGAATGGATTTCCTATCCTTAGAGGCCGACTGTAACAACCAAAAGTCCATCTTGGTAGTGACTGATCACTTTAGTAGATATGCCCCGGCATTTCCTACTAAAGACCAAACTGCTCGCACTGTAGCTAAGGTCTTATGGGAGACCTTCTTTGTTCACTACGGATTGCTCCAACGTCTTCACTCGGACCAAGGGCAGGATTTTGAAAGCAAGGTTGTGAAGGAGTTGACGTTTCTTCTAGGCATCAAGAAATCACTTATGATGCCCTACCATCCCCAAGGTGATCCTCAGCCAGAGCGCTTCAACCCTACTTTGCTGAATATGCTTGGAACCTTAGAGGATGAGAGGAAAGCCAACTGGAGTTAGTATGTCAGTGCAGTGGTCCATGCATACAATTGCACCAAGCATGACAGTACAGGTTTCTCACCTTATTTCCTTGTGTTTGGCAGAGAGGCAAGACTCCCAGTGGATTTGCGTCTCGGTGTGAACCCCGATGGGTTTTCCCATAGCGACTATGTCCAATATGTCAAGGGCTTCAGAGAACAGCTGGCGAGGGCATATCACCTGGCAACCAAAGAGTCTACTAAGTCGGCTCATGCCAACAAAGTGCGTCATGATGGACGTGTATGAGGAAATGACTTGACACCTGGAGATCGAGTTCTAGTCAGAAATCTTGGTCTGAAAGGAAACCACATAATTGCCGAACAATGGGATTTGACAGTTCGCTTAGCTGTAGACTGGATCAGTCCAGATATGCCAGTCTATCGCGTCAAACCAGAGACTGGTGATGGGCGTGTCCGAACCCTACACAGAAATATCTTGTTGCCCATGGACTATCTTAATGGCGAAGAGTCCCACCATCCAGGCACCAAACGAAGTCGTCCCGTCACGAGTGCCACAGCTAAGGCAAAGGTTTCACAATGTCCATCAGATTCATCTGGGAGTCCAGATTCCAGTGATGATGAGCTGGTTCTGGTCATCCCCAAACAACTGCTTCAATCTTCACTTAATGCAGAGGCCCCAGAGTTTGTCCCTCTCCCACAAGCGGGTGAACCATGCTTAACCCCAGAATGTCGTCCACTTTCTTTTGAGGAAGTTCGTGGCGTTGAGGGAAACTCAGCCTCTGAGCAGCCTTCGTCTCCTTGTGGGAAAATCCTGGATAACATCGAAGAATCATCTGGAACCTCAATGGCGTCTCCAGTGTCATGGAATCTTTCCCTGCCTGACACGGATGTAACAGAGGCGCCTACAGCAGATAGTCCTGTCGCATCATCAGCACTTGTGACCTCTCCATCAAGTACTCACGATAATAGCCGACTGTTAAAGACACTCATACTCCTGAGTCAAGTTTTGTTAGACGATCAACTCGGGTGTCAAGTCCACTCCTGCGGATGAAGTTTGAGGTGAAACCTGTGTTTTCCCGGCAAATTCAAACTCATGGGATGTTTGCCAAATTGAAAGCAAAGGTTTTTGGTCATTAGGTATGTATGTGTATTTGTACCTATACCCTTGTTTTCTCTTTTCCTTTTGCTCCTGGAGTTAGCAAGTTATGAAAGGGGAGGATGTAACCCCGTCCCAAAAGAGGTCTTGGGTTACAATTTAAAATTTTATTTCTTTATGACTGTTTTCCTTTTGCATACTTAAATTGTTCTCTCCTGAGCTTTGACTTTTCTACTGGTAAGCAGTGCTGCAGTGGTTAACCTTTGAGCTATTGCCTATTCCTTTTGTCAAATAGTCTGCTCTTTCATCGGTTTATTTCTAATGTTCCTGCTCTCCTAGAAGATCACAGGATGCTCTTTGTATCCACTGCCTTTAATCTCTGACTAGTACACCAGTGTGTACAATCCCAGTAAATTTTATAGGAGATCAGCAGGATGTTGAGACACTTAATCCCTAGTTGTTGTTCACACCTTACTCCAAGCTGTTAAAGCCATAAACTTCTGCTGAGTGCTCATCTGCCTAGATACTAGATGACCAATCAGTATTGGAGTCGTGTGTGGCACTTTTTAAGTTGTCCAATTAGAGCCTGAGCTAGTCATGTGGCAAGGGCATGTTCTGGGGAGCAGTTTGCCCCAGAGTTTTGGCAAGCTGGGCATTCCAAACTTTGCCGTCGTGCTGACTACATGCCTGCCGAACTCTGTCTGTGCTCTGCACTACTTTTCTTTGGACTGGAGGACTTCAAAATTCAAGTCTTCCCCTTACATGTATGTTCACGAGTGTTGGCTCTTTGTCTTAGTTACTGAACTGCATGTTCTGAAAGAGGGTGCCGGACAAGAGTCTCTGTAGTCCACCTGAAGAGCTGTCCTCAGGCCTCTCAGCCACCAAGCTACATATATTGTGACTTGCAGACACAGCACAAGTACAGCAAGGCATCTGCGGCACTAATCACCAGCACTAACCTTGCAAGATCCGCAAGTATTCTTTTGCGTTACATTTCTTCTGCTGAACTTTGCCCTTCACTTTTGCCGACTGCCTACACAACACAACGGACTCCTGTCATCCCACCTTGGAACGACTCATCGCAACTCATGTGTACATCTAGAACATCTGCGCCAAAATTTTTTTTCTTGAGCTCAAAGTGTATTTTAACTTAACAGGATCCTGCATTTTCTGCAAACCTCATATTTTAATTTGTGGCCATCTGAATTGGGGTTCTCTGCATTTACTTTGTATTTCTCGTATTGATTGGCTTGGCTGTTTCCCTTCAATAAAGTAAAATCTCTTTTGTATCATAAATGCTGAATTGTGTGAAGTGAAGAGTTTTTTCAAAAGGGAATTAAATTAATATGAAATTTGGTTCCTGCTATTTTGAAATGTGAACATGGGTTACACATGTAAAACTGTAATGAAGAATTCTTAAACACAACTGAACAGCTTCCCGACTATCTAATCTTTATTCCTTGGTATACTTACACGAATCCTCTGTGCAAGTTATGTTAAAAGTTTCAGTAATTACAAAATTAACACCACCACAAAAAATTTTAAAAGCTGTAACAAATTCGTGGAGCGATTTAAGACCATGCAGTAAATCAGCTATTTGTGAATGAATATTTTAGTAATAGTATTTCCAATAATAAGCTTCCCACCCCCTTATTCTAAAAACCATCCGACTCCCCATATTCTAAAAAGCGGGTTGAGTGTATTGCCAATGATATGTCTGACCCCCTTTATTCTAAAAAGGGGTCAAGCGCATTTCCAATGACAAACTTCTGAACCCCCTTATACTAAAAAAGGGGGGGGGTGTCTAGTGTATTTCCAATGTCAAATGTCCGACCCCCTTTTCCCAAAAAGAGAGGGTCGAGTGTATTTCCAATGATAACTGTCCGACCCGCTTGTTCTAAAAACGGGGTCGAGCTTATTCCAGTGAAAAAGGTCTGAACTCCCTTTTTTTAAAAGAGGGGTTGAGATTTCCAATGACAAACTTCCGACCCCCCTTATTCTAAAAAGGAAGTCGAGTGTATTTCCAATGACAAACTTCTGATCCCCTCAGTCTGAAAAGGGGGTCGAATGTATTTCCAATAATTAGCTAATTTCTACCACCTTATGCGTCCGATAAGCATCCGACCACCCTTATAGGTGGGTCGAGTGTATTTCCAATATATTTTCAAGCCCCCCTTATTTAAAAAAAAAAGGGTTGGGATTTCCAGTGACAAACGTCCGTCCCCCCTGATTCTAAAAAGGGGGTTGAGTGTATTTCCAATGACAAACATCTGACCTCCGGCCCTTATTCTAAAAAGTGGGTGCAGTGTATTTTCAATAGCAAACGTCTGGCTCGACTTATTCTAAAAAGTGGGGTCGAGTGTATTTCCAATAATAAGCATCGAAACCCCCTTCTTTTAAAAAGGGGGTTTGAGTGTTATTCCAATGTCAAACGTCAGCTCCCCTTATTCTAAAAAGGGGGGTGCGGTGTATTTCCAATGCAAAATGTCTGACCCCCTTTTTCCAAAAGAGAGGATCGAGTGTATTTCCAATGGTAAACGTCCAACCCCTGGCCCTTATTCTACGTGGGGGTCCAGTGTATTTCCAATGACAAATGTCCGTCTTCCCTTTCCTAAAAAGACAAATGTCAAACGTCCAATCCCCCTTATCCTAAAAAGGGGGTTGAGTGTATTTCCAATGAAAAATGTTTGATCCCCTTTTTCCAAAAAGAGGGGGGTCGAGTGTATTTCCAATGATAGCACCGGACCCCCTCATTTGCAAAAGGCGGTCGAGTGTATTTCCAATGATATACTTCCAACCCCTTTATTCTAAAAACGGCCTATTCCCCTTATTTTAAAAAGTTTGGTCGAGTGTATTTCCAATAACAAAAGGCGGACCTCCCTTTTTCTAAAAAGACAAAACATCAAACATCCGACCCCCTTATTCTAAAAAAGGGTCGAGTGTATTTCCAATGATAAGCGTCCAACTCCCCTTATTCTGAAAAGGGGGTTTGTGTGTATTTCCAATGATTACCTGATTTCAACCCCTTATTGTTAAAAACGTTCAACCCCCTTATTCTAAAAGGGGGTGGAGTGTATTTCCAATGATTAGCTAAGTTCAACCCCTTATTATTAAAAATGTCCAACCCCTTATTCTAAAAAGGGGGTCGAGTGTATTTCCAATGACAAACTCCTGATCCCTCTTATTCTAAGAAGGGGTCCAGTATATTTCCAATGAAAAATATCCGACCCCCTTTTTCCAAAAAGAGGGGTCGAATGTATTTCCAATGATGACTGGGGTCAAGTGTATTTCCACGGTCCCACCCCCTTATTCTAAAAAGGGGGTTGAGTGTATTTCCAATGACAAACATCCAACCCCCTTTTTTTAAAAGAGGGGTTGAGATTTCCAATGACAAATGTCCGACCCCCTTATTCTCAAAAGGGGGTCGAGTGTATTTCCAATGACAAACTTCTGATCCCCTTATTCTAAAAAGGGGGTCCAGTGTATTTCCAATGAAAAATGTCCGATCCTTTTTTGCAAAAAGAGGGGGTCGAGTGTATTTCCAATGGTAAGCGTCCAATAATAAACGTCCGACTTCCCTTATTCTAAAAAGGGGGGTCAAGTGTATTTCTAATGATAAGTGTCCGACCCCCTTATCCAAAAAATGGGGTCCAGTACGTGTATTTCCGATGACAATTGTCCGCCCCCCGCCCCAATTCAAGTGGTGATGAAAACCACACTAAATATAGAACATACATGTACATATACCTACATGCATTTAAGTTAATTCACTTCAAATGTGGTATTAAGACAGCCATCAATATTATTACTGATTTATGTGTATGCACCCTCCATGTAAGTAAGCAAATGCCTGTTGGCCACAGCCAACACAACACAGCCATCAACAGTACTCCAGAGCATGCATGTCCAAAACCATTGACTTGCGGCCACACGTCAACCCTCACAAACTGGATCGAACTACCTTTATTAGGGGGGGGCCCATTACTTTGTGTCGTGGCCAGTGTATACTACTAATCATTAGGAGTATACACTGGCCACGACACACCTGCAACAGTAGATCCAGTTTTAGGAGTTTGTTTGCAGAACTAAGAAGAAGAAGAACTGAAAGATGAAATTTACGACTGACTGAGGCCAGCAGTAATATATAATGGAGATAAACGCTATGCACAAAACCTCCGGCCAATGGGGTTTTCCTATTCAAGGCATCCGGACCACTTATCACGAGAGTATGCTAGTAATGGAGAGTAACACTGGCCCAAAGAGTCATAGTTGCTGGGTACTGACTACTTGATTGTTATATGCGATGGTCTGCGTTTTCATCAGGTAATGAAGAAATTACAGGAGTCAAAACGTTCATGAAGTCCATCATCGTAAATGGACACATCAATATCACAGGTATGGCATTTTTTGATTGGTTAAACTTGATTTTTAGAAAACGCAGCAAAGTCTTGCATTTCTTGCTCTTACAGAAAAGTGTGAAGCTGAAATGTAGAAAGAATTATTTCAAGCTATATTTGCTCGCAAAAGTATCTTAATGCAAACAACATTTTGGCTAACCGTTTTTTCCCCCAGTTTTCAGTGTGTCCCTAACTTCTCTTTTGGTCTTCTCACAACAGGGTTTGTCAATGGTGTGGACATCTCTAACCTGTACACCAGAACCTTCAAACTGAACAGCCCCCAGAATGTCACAGCACCCAAACAATTCACACAGTCTGTCAGGGTGACAGGCGACATCGTCGTCACAGGGTTGGTTGATGGCGTGGACTTGAACGAAGAGGCAGTGACCCTCAACACCGACCAGACAATAGGGGGCACTATCTCCTTCACCGTACCTGTCATTGTGAATGGGAACATGACAGTAGTAGGCAAGTATTTTTCCCCAGTGTGCTGTTTACCGGATGTATCAGCCCTTTGCTGACAAATACGTAAATTTTAGTATAAATGAGGAAATGTCAGATCGCGTGTGTCTTGGTTTGTGTAAGAACAAATCTGAAACAAATGTTACTTATTACTCTGATAAGCCAAGCAGTTCCATTTGTAAGTCCGGCTCAGTAGGTTCTGACCATCATTATTTTGCACAAGACCAGGCAAGGACACTCTCAACGCACAGCCCTTTTCAAGTTTGTTTTATCGTCCCACGACCCTCATTGACCAGGCTTTGTGGACGGAGTTAATCTGACTGACCTCGTGACGGAGCGAGCCACCCTGACCAGCAACGAATCCGTCCGTGGCCTGCTGACCTTTCAAGGCCACGTGACCCTGAGGCGCAATGTGACCGTCGCTAACCTGTTTGATGGAGTCTCGCTGCCGTACCTGTGGTCCCTGCATGAGACTCTGCTGAGCTGGATCCGAGTGGACGTTGAGAATCTATTACTAATCTCTGCCGACCAGTGCCTTGCTGTCAAACACCTGCAGCGGGCCTATGCAAGTAAGTAATGTCACCAGCGGGCAGTGGCAGTAGCAGTGGCGGGGAGGAAGGACACTTGGGGGTCTGTCATTTTCTGGAGGGGACACGTTAGAATCTGGACAACCATGTTCTCATGGAGTGATAGGTAGAGCACTGAACGAGGCAAACTCCCACTAATTTTTTTTCCCCTTCTCGGGGGGACCAACCTTATGCCAACCTTAGTTACAGCACTGCCAGTGGGGAAGCTGACATTTCTGTCTGTGAGAATAGTTCATAGCACCAAAGTATTTGTCTTTGGAGGCACAAATTGTGCTTTAGTGGGCAAAAATTCATATTTTGTGGATAAACAAAATGTATTAGGCATACATCAATCTTCTACTTTATCCCAGTGGTACAGCTGGGGACTGGGGATGACGTAAGTCCAAAATATTTCCCGGCCATGAAAAGTGGGGGCTTGAGACCATCTGACACTGGGGGCATTCCTCATGATATAAATGTATGTTTTTAATATGTATTCTTACACCCCTGAACCTTGCACCAAAACAGCATATTTACAGCTTTTTTCCCATTTTTCCCTTTGTTTTTTCGGTGCTAATGAATATATTGTGGTTGTAAGGAAGTCCAAGATATTCTTGAAAATGGGCCTTACTTTTTTCGTCACCACTAAAAAGTGTGTGGGGGGGATATATATCCCCATACCCCAGAGTTTATGCCCCTGCTTTATGCCCTCTTGAATGTTAGAAGCAGACTCAATACCTCAAAGCAGAACATCTCTCACTACAACCCTACCCCAGAAAAGTTTTAAAATGAATTTGGTCCATGATAACATTCTGTTCTGTGTTGGTTTCAGACACAGTGGAAGAATTTTCTCACACCTCTGAAGTCCAAGAGATGGAGTTTCGGATTCAGAGCTTTGAGTCATTTGTGCTGGACGACGTCACTCATTTGGCCTTGGCCATCCATTCAGACAGTGTCAACAACCTGTGTGTAGACAGCTACGTCTATGCGTGGGACGAAGATAGCTACGAGTTCGTCCAGAAAGGTTTGTGTCGGAGTAGCTGATGAAGCCAAGGTGTTGTAGCTCAATGTAATGGTTACAGCTTACCAGTTAATTTCAATTTCATGGTCAATTTATGACAATCAGTTCCGTGCCACTGAAGAGAAGTTGTGGCTTGATGGCTTTAAGAATCATTTTGTTTGATCTGGTAATGCATTTTAATTGACAGCTTCATAAGACAGGCCCTGATTAAAAAATCAGTAGATTTGTGCCTCATAGCAAAGCTGGATCTCCCAAGAATGTATTCTGAAAGTGCAAAGAAAAACGCTTCGCTCAGAAAACATTTCAGAAGTGTTGTGCAAGGTCTCAGAATTAATATGTGTTAGATGCTTGAGATAATC
The DNA here is from genome assembly GCF_054643075.1 of Acanthaster planci. Lineage (NCBI taxonomy): Eukaryota > Metazoa > Echinodermata > Asteroidea > Valvatida > Acanthasteridae > Acanthaster > Acanthaster planci. Next base: position 10,177,909 of record NC_141783.1, on the reverse strand, counting down.
AATTATATTCTGTTGCCTGGTGTATTATTGGAGATCTGGTTTTGCTTCATTCTTTACCTTAGCGGCTATTGCAACTAATGGTGCGTACAGCTGGCATGCTTTCAGGAGACAAGGAACACAGTACATTGCTATAGCAAATGAAGGCACTAATCCATGCAGTGGAGGTAAGGATAAAAATTCTATGACTGTTTTGGACTTGCAGTGTGAAATTCAGATGTCCTGATTGACTTAATGGATTTCATATGTTATTCACTTCTGTTTTTCTCTAGTGGCATAGCTAAATGGGGCTTGGGGTTGGGGCATGCCACCCCCTCCCTTGTTTGAGACTTGTGGCCCGCCTTCCCGTGCCCCTCCCACTTGGCAATAAGAGAAGGGAAAGAAATCTGATGATAGTGATTGTTTGAACTGGACCAAATCCACTGAGTGCCCCACCCCCACCTCCAAACCACTACCGTTACTCCACTGGTTTCTGTCATAGAATTTCAGTCCGAATACTTACTTTTGGAGTTTCAAAAATGGGGTAATTTTTCTGCAGCTGCTTAACCACTACCAGCCGGGGACTCCGGGATCGGAGCCGTATGGTTTATATGTGTGGCCGGGGTCTCCGAACTCGGACAAAGGAAACAGGGCCCTGTAACAAAAGACCGTACTCCGAACAAAAGACCAGGCTGCTGGGCATGACCGGCATTTTTCACTCTCAAAAGTGGTGATAATCCAGCGTTATTTTGAAACCGTATACTACGGTTTGGGGTATTTAGAGCAAGCGGATTACCACCGGGGACAAAAGCTCTCCACCACCGCAGCGATGAGCCACACAGCACCGCTGCATGCTAATCTGGCCCCTATTGAAAAGAGGTCAGCAGTGCACTGAGCCAGGTTTGTATAACACCTCACAATCTGGGCTCTGTTTACAAGGCTGCAGGCCTGGCTGAAATATTCGGGCGTCAATGAAGGTCACCTGAAGATTACTCCGTGCGGCTATAAACGACTGTTAAATGGAATGATGAATTGTTGAAGGATTTTGAAAACGGAAAAAATGATAGTCATGCCGGCCCAACATCCTCAACGTTGAAAAATGCCCCGGTCCGAAGTGGTTAAGCCTAAGAAATTTTCTTTTGTGTGAATGTGGTCAAGTTTGTCTGCTTTTCACTGATACAGGGGTGCATAATTAACTATCAGTCTACCAGTGATTTGGTTGCTGCGACAGACACTGATCTCATGGTTTAGTGAGCAGGGGGGTAACGGCTGTGAAGCACTTTGAGACTTTGATGCGCTGTATAAGCTCTGTTTGTCATCATTACTTAAGGTTTTTGGCCAGTGTCATTGATTGGGTTGGTTTTGCACATTTCATGTAGATGACAGTGTCAATAACACCATCTATTACTACAACGGCACCCACTTCCTGGAGCATCAAGGCCTCGAGTCATCGGAGTCCCGAGAGATCGACACAACAGTCATTGATGGTGACCTGTATCTGGCTCTAGCCAACACCAAGACCAGTGCCCTGTCCACCCTCTATTTGCAAGCCCAAGACGGACTGTTTTATGAAGCGCAGAACTTTAGCGTCGGAGGTAATCACTGCTTTGGCGTTCCATAGGACATCAAGTCACTGATCTGTTTTTATAAGAGATTTCTTGCTTTGAAATTTCAGGCCGAAAATGTTCAGGAGAAACCACCTGGGAAAACTTGATTGGTGGAGGGCATGAATCCACAACCTCCCAGCAGTGCTTGATTTGTTATAAAGAGCCTGGTCCCAATTTCATGGCGCTGCTAAGCAAACAATTTTATACTAATAGAGGCTCTGTGTATTTCATGGAGACCGTACTAGCAGTTAGCACAGCAAAAGGCATGCTAGTCTCCAAAGAAAAATTTGCTTAATGTAGTGACAAAACAATGGAAATCTCTATGCATGTGCTGCGGGTAGCAAAATTTTCGGCTATCGTGAGCACAACTTTACTGCTAACTGTTAAGCAGCGCCATGAAATAGGGCCCTGGTCTGGGACATTAGAACTACGGAAGGGGACCATAAGTAAGATATCTTCATGTAAATTTGATGGTCCTTCTCAGGTATGAGGCTAACATTTAGGGTGTTTATCACGCCTTAGGTAGGCAAGGAAAATGAAGTGTTACAAAAAAAATATCCTTGTCTCCTTTTTAATTTTAAAAATGTCTCTTTTGGGAGAATCGTGGCAACATCCCCCCTTCGCTCTTTGCCAATTTGAACCCTGAAGTTGCCATATTCTTGCATTTTTGCATGGAGAATTTGCCTCCATAGTTGGGTCTGAGAAACACCAGAGCAAATTATTACAAATTGTGAATCACATAAACCTATGAAGTTCTTTCAATTTCAAAGTCAAATATCAAAAAACCTGAAAAACCTCTGAAGATACATGAATTATTCCTTTCATCTTTGCAAGGACATGGTTAAATAGTTTCTATTGCAATTAACTGTTTACCCCAGGAGCGACAGCTGTTGAGTTCTTGCAAGCAGGCAACACAAATTTCCTAGTATTTGCGGCTGTCAGTCCAACCCAGAGCCCTGTTTACATATTCAACACGCAGGTAAGTTGATTGGTCAGGTAATCACGCATGATGTGTGACTGGTTTATATGAATCCTACGTTTTTCAAACTATGTTCTATATCACATGACTTGGAGAAAGCTCATGTATGAAGTTAATTCTAAGGAGCCTCCACCAATAGTTTTCTTACAATTAAGTGCATGAACGACACAAAAATACCATTCCAGAAGCTGGTTCCTAGTTTTCAGTATCAATTCAGTGCCAAAATGAAATTCCTATTCTGGATGCATATTGTGCATGTGAGTTCCCTCCTTTGGCACTTTGTGATGTCATGAAGTCTGCAAAACAAAGTGTTGAGTCAGTAACCTAATGAACTGATATCAGAGACCATGCTATTACCTTACTTTTGGTTATGTTATATTTTTCTTCTTCATCTGTTAGACTGGCCAGTTTGATTTTCACCAGTATGTGTCCACCAGCTATGCGGCCTCAGTGGCAAGTTTCAAGTTCCAAGGCAACGCCGGGCTGGCATTTGCCAATCAAGCACAGCTCTATGCAAATAACAAGGTTTCCTACGATGTGCCTATTGAGGTAAGGTTTTGTTTGTAGCTGTTTGTTCCTTGTCTTTTCAGTCGCAAGCATTGACTGCACTATATACATGAACAGCCCCAAAAAATCTGAGACATACTCGGACTTGAAATTGGAAATTTCAACACATTTATTTGCTCCAGACTGAACAACACATTGAGCGGTAAACTAAATATGCATGGTGTGGAAGTCTTAAAAGCCCCTCTTGGTTTGTGGTTTATAGGTGTACTTCTTGTCCAAAACAACGGGGGAGTTTGAGCTGAGGGAAATGGTTGACTTTACTGCAGCAGTGGATGTTGCGATGTTCCACATTGGTCCTGATCTCTACATGGCCGCGATCAGCGAGTATGAAGAACTGCAGATACTGAAACATGACGGTAATGATAAAGTTCCTTCTGTTTTTATTCCTTTTTAGCATATACAGCCTTTTTAGGATATGGCCTGAACCTGTACAAGGTGGTTTTACAAGTTGTGGCCTGCAATCCAAAACACAAGTCGCAAGTCATATTGCAAGCTGCAATATTGTTCAAATTTCATAGTTTATATTATTATAGTTCATATTTTGCCTCTTCTCAGTCTCATCTTTTAAGTCTGTACCTCTTTCTCCATGCAAAAATTTGTTTATTTTCTCTCATTTTTTCTTCTCTCTGGTTTTCATCAGGTGCTGTCGGTTTCAGTCAAGTGTTAACCCTAGCCAGTTACGGTGTTGTAACTGTGGAGATCTTTGAAATTATGGGTTTACCAGAGTACCAAAACCTGTTCTTTGCGCTGGGCGTCAATCCAGTCACTGATGATGACACATCTTCATGGATAATCGGGGAAAGAATCATTGGTAAGATTTGGCATTTTTTTACAAACATTATTAATTCAAAAAAAGGAAAAATGCCAGAAATTCACTGATGCAGAATTGACAAGTTTACGATCTTCACCAGAAAACTGGAATGACACACTAAGTTTGATGTGTGTTGTTTTATTTGCGTGGTCTTTTAGATCCAGAATGATCCATAAAGCTAGTTTGGGGCAGTTTGCCATCCCATTTCATCACACTCCACAGTAATATTACATACAGTCAGGCCAAAAAGAAACCTAGGTATGCTTCCCGTTTCACAAAAAACCTCCCATATTTTGATACAGTCACCTGAAGTTCTTTTTGGGGGGAGGCTGATTTGAAGAAAATGTGAATTTTATTTTGGAAATAAAGGAAAAACAGTACTTTGAGCATGGTGAAAAACAGTTCAAACTTATTTATGAATGCAGCTAGAACCCTTTAAAGTGTTGGTCCTTCATTTACATGTACTTTGAAACAGATGTCACCAAACCTCTCTTGCTGTTCTTTTCAACCAGTTAAAACTTACCTGCAGAGTGAATTAGTATAAAAGTGCCAATTTTTTCCCCACCTACTGGTTCCGGCCCTGTTTTCAGATGCCATGTAAAGGGAAGAAAAACATGAGAGGCTGTGTTGGGAATTAATCCAGCCTAAGCTTTCCTCCAACATGGCCACTGGTGGAAATTTGCATACAGAAGTCCTCAGTTGTAAAGTATACCTTCATAAAAACATCACGGGGATAGTGAAAAGGGATGGTTCATTAAATTTATTACTATTTGTATTTGAGGTACATTGTATTTATTCTCTTTTAGATAAATCCATACTGTGCCAGGGCCATTTTATGAGAGAATTGGAGGCCGGGCATAGTAAAGGAACTATGGTTTTATAGATTTTGTACCTTAATCTTAACAGTGCTAAATCCTCCAATTTCAATATGTTTTTATGCCCAAGGGGGTTAATCTGGTTCCCTTTATCGAGTGTGACGCATTTTTCAACGGCTTTTTAGTCGATAGTATTTAAAGCAAGGATTGTGTTTTTTCCTGTTCATTTTAGGTCAGACAGTGAAGTTTGAAATCTTACCTTGTGACATCGTCATAGAAGACTCCTTCCATGGAGATACCAGTCTGCTTAATAGGCCACTCTGAGGATGCTTGTGAGGCAGGGACCCAAACCACTCAGGACCCCAAGTGAGAATGTCTCCAGCAGACACCATGTTAGTCACTTTAATTTGACTCTAAACAGATGCATATATGTAATAGCTAGGGCAAGAATGTTGGGGACTAGGTTTTGATTTTTTTCAACCCATGAAATATTGATTTTATAATGGAACTGTATTTGTATAATTATGAATAAATGAATGAAACCTTTAAACAGGGAAAAATCCTATTTAAAATGTAATGGAATTGAAAAATGCGAATGGATTCTGAGGTCATTAATCTTATCATACCTGTGACATTCTGTCAACATTTTTAAAATTGCTGCTTTTTCTGATGAAACTTGGTGAACCTAATATTTTTTGGGTAAAAGTGTTCAGAAATGGCCTAATAGCTGTGCAGGGGATGAACTATTTTTCAAGATTGTTGTACAAACACTTGCTTGGTCAAATTTTAGTACTAATTCATTCACAATTAATCAATAATGAAAATAATAATGAAAATAGTGATCAGTGACTCAGCTTTTATATTTAAAGAGCAAATCTACATTTTAATGTAAAAGGTGGTAATGCAATTCAATTGTGGAAACAAATGAAAATTTAAGTATTTATGAATTCACTTATTACGTGCACACCTCTCTGGAATGTTCTATTTTTTCTTGAATCATCTAATTTTGTGACTTATGGTAGTGTTTGATGTATGCTGGATTGAACGTAATTAGGACTTGTGATTTCCCCAAATTAGAAAGGTTCCTGCATTTTGCTTAACAGCTGTGTGTTTGAACACTATTTGTGTTGGTTATCATGTAAATTATTTATCAGTATTAATTTACAAGTTAAAATGTTCCACTAATAATTTTGTAGTGCAAGGGTGATATGTTCAAGCTTATATCCAAAAGGAATTGTTAAAGGAATCCTAACTTCAAAATTATTATAAATGTCATGCAGAATTAATTCTGTTGATTATAATCGTTAAGGTAAACAGTATTAAATAAAACATTTATTAACTGAAGTCTGAATATTTGTATACTTGTTTATATACCTGTTTGTCATCTTTAAAAATCGTCTTTCCCCTGGGTCCGATTTGGGTCCGATTTGGGTCCGATTTGGGTCCGATTTGGGTCCGATTTGGGTCCGATTTGGGTCCGATTTGGGTCCGATTTGGGTCCGATTTGGGTCCGATTTGGGTCCGATTTGGGTCCGATTTGGGTCCGATTTGGGTCCGATTTGGGTCCGATTTGGGTCCGATTTGGGTCCGATTTGGGTCCGATTTGGGTCCGATTTGGGTCCGATTTGGGTCCGATTTGGGTCCGATTTGGGTCCGATTTGGGTCCGATTTGGGTCCGATTTGGGTCCGATTTGGGTCCGATTTGGGTCCGATTTGGGTCCGATTTGGGTCCGATTTGGGTCCGATTTGGGTCCGATTTGGGTCCGATTTGGGTCCGATTTGGGTCCGATTTGGGTCCGATTTGGGTCCGATTTGGGTCCGATTTGGGTCCGATTTGGGTCCGATTTGGGTCCGATTTGGGTCCGATTTGGGTCCGATTTGGGTCCGATTTGGGTCCGATTTGGGTCCGATTTGGGTCCGATTTGGGTCCGATTTGGGTCCGATTTGGGTCCGATTTGGGTCCGATTTGGGTCCGATTTGGGTCCGATTTGGGTCCGATTTGGGTCCGATTTGGGTCCGATTTGGGTCCGATTTGGGTCCGATTTGGGTCCGATGATTTGGGTCCGATGATTTGGGTCCGATGATTTGGGTCCGATGATTTGGGTCCGATTTGGGTCCGATTTGGGTCCGATTTGGGTCCGATTTGGGTAGAAAAAAGGGCGGAGCGGTAGGGGACCTTCACGTCCACCATACCACTCCGCCCTTAACCGGGATTTGAACCCGGGTCCTCTGGTTCCCAAGCAGTGCACTTAACCACTTCGCTATTTGGGTCCCCAATCTGTTTTTTGGATTTCTCTTACTTAATCTTACGGTTTTGTTCAGTAATTTTGAAGTTAAAAAGGTGCCTCTACCGGGATTCGAACCCTGCAACCCTTGCTTTGGAGCACAACATTTTGCCACAGAGCCACAAATATCTCTGAAGAACACTGCCCTTTTTTTTAAACTTAACCCTTAGGTTTACATTTCCAACTTCAAATTGAAATTTAAAAAGGCGTCTCTACCGGGATTCGAACCCTGCACCCCTTACTTTGGAGCACAACACTTTCCCTCAGAGCCACAAACATCTCTGAAGAGCACTCCTTTTTTTTTTAACTTAACCCTTAGGTTTACATTTCCAACTTCAAATTGAAAAAGGCGTCTCTACCGGGATTCGAACCCTGCACCCCTTACTTTGGAGCACAACACTTTCCCTCAGAGCCACAAACATCTCTGATGAACACTACCTTTTTTTTAAACTTAACCCTTAGGTTTACATTTCCAATTTGAATTTAAAAAGGCGTCTCTACCGGGATTCGAACCCTGCACCCCTTACTTTGGAGCACAACACTTTCCCTCAGAGCCACAAACATCTCTAAAGAACACTACCTTTTTTTAAAACTTAACCCTTCGGATCACATTTCCAACTTCAAATTGAAATTTAAAAAGGCGTCTCTACCGGGATTCGAACCCTGCACCCCTTATTTTGGAGCACAACACTTTCCCTCAGAGCCACAAACATCTCTAAAGAACACTACCTTTTTTTAAAACTTAACCCTTCGGATCACATTTCCAACTTCAAATTGAAATTTAAAAAGGCATCTCTACCGGGATTCGAACCCTGCACCCCTTATTTTGGAGCACAACACTTTCCCTCAGAGCCACAAACATCTCTGATGAACACTGCCCTTTTTTTTAAACTTAACCCCTCGGATCACATTTCCAACTTCAAATTGAAATTTAAAAAGGCATCTCTACCGGGATTCGAACCCAGCACCCCTTACTTTGGAGCACGACACTTTCCCTCAGAGCCACAAACATCTCTGAAAACCACTACCCTTTTTTAAACTTAACCCTTAGGTGTACATTGAAAACTTCAAATTGGAATTTAAAAAGGCATCTCTACCGGGATTCGAACCCAGCACCCCTTACTTTGCAGGACAACACTTTCCTTCAGAGCCACAAACATCTCTGAAGAACACTACCTTTTTAAAACTTAACCTTTAGGTGTACATTGACAACTTCAAATTGAAATTTAAAAAAGCATCTCTACCGGGATTCCAACGTCACACCCCCCAATTTGAAGGACGACCCTTTCTCACATAGCCACAAACTTCTCGAAGAAAACAACTTTTTTTTGCCTAACCCTTTGGTTTATATTTACAACTTCAAATTGAATTTAAAAAGGCGTCTTTATCGGGATTCGAACTTAGCATCCTTTCCTTTGGGGCAAAACACTTTCGCACAGAGCCACAAACATCTCTGAAGGACCCTACCTTTTTTAAAAATAAATCGTTAGGTTTATATTCACAACTTCAAATCGAAAGTGAAAAAGTTGTCTCTACCGGGATTCGAACCCTGCACCCCCAACTTTGGAGCACGACACTTTCTCACACAGCCACAAACATCTCTGAGGAACACTTCCTTTTAAAAAAAAACTCAACCCTTAGGTTTACATTTTCAACTTCAAATTGAAATTTAAAAAGGCTTCTTTACTGGGATTTGGACCCTTCACCCCCTACGTTGGAGTACGGCACTTTTTCACAGAACCACAAACATCTCAGAAGAAAACCTGTAGTTTTTTATACACTGTATTTAACCTTAGGTTTGAGTTTATAAAAATTTTAAAAAGACTGTACGGAATTCGAACCCAGCACCTCATACTATACGCTGAACATATACATAACCTTCAGGTTTGAATTAATAATTTGAAATTGAAAGAGGAGTCTCCTGAATTTGAACCAGCTTCCCACACTTTCCTGCACGGCGCTTCCACATTAAGGCCCAATATCTCTGAAACAACACTGATTCCTTAATAAAGTGGAATTTCAAAAAGTGTCTGCACCTTGATCTGAACTCATTATTTCAGATTTCGAAAATGACGCTTCAACAATACGCCACGAACAGCTCTTGGGAAACCGAGATTTTTAAAGCTTAACCTTACGTTTAATAAGTGAATTGGAATTAAAACATATCTACCTGCATTAGAATCCACCGTATCATGTTTACGTACACAGCACTTCCATACTACTATACTACACAGATACAATACCGAACACTGCTGTCACACTGAGAGGCCCTGCGCTTCCACGACACGTCACACTCGACTTTCAAAGCACAGCTCGATTTTTTTCCAATTTCAGGAATTATCAAGTGAATCGCTAAAGGAAGGGGAGAGGACTGAGAGAATAAAATGTATGTTCGGGGATTCGAACCCTGCTTCCCGCACTCGGGAATATAAATATAGTACTCCCATTTCGCCACAATGAATTGGACAGAAAAAAATTCTCCCCCACAAGTAGTGAGGGGGAGTCTGCTAGGGAATACCTACGCACAAACTACAAAATTTCCTTTCACCACTTAATATTTGCCATTCGCTAAAAATTTGATAGAAGTAGGGATATGCCGACTCTGCCGCAAAATGATAAACGTCCTATAGGTACCCGACCCTTTTCAACCGCCAAAATCCAAAATTAGCAAAATCGAAAAAACGTCATATTCCTACGCGACCCTTTTTCCAAAAATAATTTTCGCCGTACAATTGATCTCTGAAAATATCAAACCCCGGCCCAAACGGCGAAAACGGGCTGCCCTCCGAAAATTCTGAAATAAATTTCTGCCTTTGATCCGTATTCCCCAAAATGGACCTAACCTTTGCCACTCAGTTCGAATACGCCAAATTAGTCGCGGCTCACGCAGCGTGGTTAACTGTAAACGGCTGTGAAACGAAAGTTGATTTAATCGAGCAAACGAAACTGGACGAACAGAGCCAAAGGCATCACATTTGCTTGGTGAGAAAAACAAACTACGGAAATAAAATTTATCAGCCAAAGCAAATATTCCCAGTGATTTGATCGATTAAAATTAAAAAAAAAAAGAAACAGAAATGAAAGAGCAAAAAACCAACGTAAATTGTTATTTTTGTAAAGACACGGTTCGATCTGTTAACGTGTTAGATGCTGTCGATTGTATTCACTGTTTAAATTTGAATGGTATCTTTGAATGCATCAATTACAAAGAATGGCACGACTGCCACAAACGTAACGACTGTACAAAATGTACCCAGTGTTCGACTTGCAGTGATTGCGTATTTTGTTCCAATTGTTTTGATTGTGGACATTCTTGTGCCTTGGATAGTTGCGAATCTTGTTTTGGTTACATCAATTGCAGAATGTGTCGATTGTGACGATTGTATTAGCTGCGTTATTAATTGTATTGGATTAGATGGAATGGACCATGTCGTCTTAGTAGATGGCCGTCACAAAAGAATTAGGCATAAACGAGAAGACGATTTACCGCCTAATTCTGAATCTAATCTGGATGCTAAGTAATATGATCTGGGCTTAATAATTGAATATAACGCGGATATAGAAAATGTAACAAGAATAGAGCCTAATGAAAATTTAATAGACGCGGCAGATTAACCCCCAGAAAAATGAAAAAACATTCCCACCCAAAATACAAACTCAGAAACATGTCAACCCAAATTTACATCGTAACCGCCGACCACGAACGTCTCAATGCCAACAACAACGATCCCAATACGGTCCTTTTGACCCCAGCTGACTGATTATTACCAACCCCGTGATAAAAGAAGGTACCAATGTATCTCAATGCTATTCTCCCATTTATTATAATCACGATGGCAAAGAAACACGCATGCTGGTTATGATGACAGATACGACTTGTTACGGCATAAATCCCGTCTATAAATTTGGCACGCGAGATAAAACTGTCGATAACATCGTTGGCCAGCAAATCTGTTATCAAGTACAAAAGCCCATGATGCGTATACTTGATGATATAAATTTGACGGCTAACAACTTTATCGAAGAGCAAGCTACAGTCTATCGTTCCGTCTTGCACAATAAACGCTTACAAAGCCAATCGCGATATCGAAGATTTAAACCAAGTAGAATACGTAGTTAAACCGGCTTACACAAACATCGAATGCACGTTAAAATAGATTCTTATGCTTCCTTGTTTGACCATCGAAAGAGACCCATTACATCGTCGAATATTGAGAAATACGAACAAACGATGTGATGCCCAATCGTTTATTTATCCCAAAGACGTTATTATGGTACTCACGGCTCGTTGTCGTGTGGAACCGTGTTTGATACACAGTATCAACAGTTATGTTGAAAATTAGAAATGACGGCATTATTTCAAACAAAGCGGCATTGCAAGCATTTAGAGGATTTGACGATATAAAATCAGAAGAATCAGAACCAAAATCAGAAACGCCTGTGAAATTAAAGTTGGATTAAACTTGATGAAATATTTCAAGCCTCGGTTGTTCTTGGAAGAAGAATGCCCGCACGCGAATAAAGATTACAGCCTTATACAGATTTTGAAGTAGAAAACGTAGGCGGCAAATACAATCAGCGTTTTGTTTATCAAAAGCCCAAATCTAAAACGAACAAAATATTTGAACAATTAGACGTCAAATTGACTACCGAACAAGCCGGTCTCATAGAAAACAAACTAAACCAAGTTTTAGCAGGCAAGATTTCCACAGGCAAACCACTCAGAGCTTTAATTGCTGTATGTTATCAAGACGTGACGACAGAAACTGAAGATAAAGTAAAAGTCCTGTCTCAAGTCTCGGAGAAACATTGGTGTGATGCCGTAAATAAATGTAGAAAATAAATTAGGAAATACCATCGATAATTTAAAAGTTGACAAGGCCATATAAGTCAAAAAAGTAAGCTTTCACCCGGAATACATTAAGGACTTCCTGCTTACGAGTTTTTAAAATGTTTTTAAAAAGTAAAGGATTAAATTTACAATACTGTTATCAGAATTAGAGGCAGAAAGCTCGGTTTTGTTTTACGGCGTAATTAGAGATTATCTTCAAGCAAACGAGGCAGGGAATCTAGAAGAATTCAGCGTCACAGACTATTTTAAAGAAAACTATTTTAAACATGCGAGTTCCACTTATAGCGAATTAAGTTATGTGGCGCTTTTGTCTCGAGAAAAAGTGGATATTCATATAGAAGCCCGCTGCATCGCTTTGGAATTCATTCGAGAAGGATTTTTAGGTGACAACACAGACGAAAGAACGAGAACCATTAGAGCATTAGTGCAAGGTGGAGAACACGGTAGTGTCATCATTCCTCCGGCGTTTTACAACGTGGATTGGTTCGACTATATTTTAGACGCTATTCCGGGAGTGAGTTTTAAAGTTCACCGCGATTCTAATTTAGTTACAATTATGGTGACAGATTTGAATCTTCCAAATGTTATTTACAAAATAAACACAAACCCTTTTAAGGAACTTTGGATACATTGCCGAGAAATAAACAATGGACAACCTTCATACGTATTGTGTAGCGTGTTAGACCCGAGCAAAAGCTTAAACCACTTGTAAATAGACAAATAGGGAGTTTTGAATTTTTGATAAGAAACAATCGAGGAGAAGTCATCAACAATAAAGACGGCACAATTATAATCGAGATAGACTTTTTAAAAACGCATATATAATAAAAAGACTCGACTCAACGAACGTTGAGTCGAACAGCTACCCAGACTTAAACGGGTACCAAGAAGCAACTAAAGTTTACCGCCTTCAAAAGATCGAAGACACCGCGGGCAAATCTTACAAAGCGTAATGCCAGAGAAACTCCTTAAACGGCTGCTCACCGCATTAGATTACGTGGAATATGCAACAGAAGCATTGGGCGCTACGTCGGCAGCCATAGGCATTCCCACGCTGTCCGTGGGGGACGCTAGCCCGTCGGGCTAGTGATGGAAGGCATCGCTATCGGCGCGTTTGGTTGTTATGTTTTGTTGAAATACGCCAGTCGCCGGTTGTCCCACAAAACCAAGAAACACGATCAAATCCGCATGCTTGCCGACGCCAAATTAAACACCATCGATGAATATGTTCCACACGCGATCGAAGAATCTTCATCCAACTTTAGCCAGATGGGCGCCGACTTTAGTCAATTACCAATAGTGGTCAATAAAGACTACTTTTTTAGCGCCGTATCTCACAATTTAACCACAACTTATAAGTTACCAAAAGTGAAACGGCAAAGCGGTCAACGGTTGGGTTACAGATCCCATATCGTTTTATCAAAACCAATTTAATTTTGCTGTCTATTGCGCGACGACGGCATGTGGAGTAGGATTCGACCTACTGTCCACGTCTAAACCATTGTTAAGCGTTGTTTAGTTTTCACGTGTACTACACGGTGAAAAAACTTAAACGACTGCGTCATGCCTATCCCAAGTGACGATATTTTTAACACGTCGCACAATAATTACGATCACCGGAAATTTACAGACACCTGCCGACTGTTTAATGTCGATCAAAACAAGTCGTTTAAACAAACGAGGGATACTATATCAAACGGATTGGAAACCGCTTATTATTACGACAACGGTTATATACCAGTCCCAGGTAAAAATTACGACGCCCAAGATTTACATGTAACCAATGGCAAATACGCGGGCTCTACTTACATGAGTTCGGGTGTGTAGATTTGGCGTTTACTTCCCCCTGCAATAAAAAGGCCAATTTGAATAATAAAAAGAGCATTATTTATACAATGAAAAGAGCAATAAAAAGAACAATTTGAGTCATAAACGGAGCAATTTGAACAATAAAAACAGCAATTTATACATTAAAAAGACCAATTTATACCATAAAAAGACCAATTGAAAAATATGAAGTTTATTTTGAACAATAAAAATAAAAGATCCGTTCGAGAAATGAAAAGAATATATTTTAACAATGAAAAGATCAATTTACACAACAAAGAAATCAATTTGAACGATAAAAAGAACAATTTGAACAATGAAGAGTAAAAGAGTAATAAAACGAGTAAAAGAGCAATACATAGATCAGTTTGAGCGATAAAAAGACCCATTTGAACAATAAAACAATGAAAAAATAAACAATGAAATATGCAAATCAGAAGCAGTAAATATGTGTATATTTAGGATACATGGAACGCTTTCACTTGTTTCGTGTCATTTAAAGGTCATCCTTCGCAGAGTCAACATGAATGGTGTTTATACAGCCAAGCCCTATGCTTGTCACCAGTGTGACAAATGCTTCGGACGGAAGTTTAATTTAGAGAGGCACATGGAAAATATCCATGTTGAGGAGGAATCAGACATGAATGAAGCTGACGAAAACTCGGATTCTGTTGAGGAGGTCGATGACAAAACCTCGGATGAAGACAATTCAGATTTGGAAGACAATGCCGCCTACCAAGATTGGCTGGCTGAAGCTAGAGAAACACATAGGGAGATGAGGGATGAAAAATATGACAAGTACGTCAACGAAGGCATGGATGAAGATCAAGCCAGGCAGAAGGCAAACAGAAAGACCCTCTGGGCAGTCAAACAAGACTTTTTTGACAACTATAAGGAGTTCCTGTCAAGTTACCTATATTTGAGGGAAAATGAAACTCACAAGGACATTGTGGATGATCTCGATGAAAAACTTGATAAAGGCATGAACGTCAACAAAGCCTTGAATAGAGTTTTGCCTAAACATGCTGAAAAATTTGCCGGACTGTTTCATGACGAAGAGGAGAATGCCTAAAAGATAAAAGTCTGTAGAGACAAATGGTTCCAAAAATAATGAGTACATTTAATAACTCTCATTTCAAAGTTAACAAACTTCCGGTAATCACCCTTGTAGTAATTCTTGAAATTACTAAGATAATTATTGTAAAAAATCAATGAGGAACAACGAGAAATAAAACGGTACCAGTACAAACCTGCCAGAAACCAATATGTGAAGTCCACCGAATTTGTTTTGTGTTATACTTATCGGTATGACTATCGAATAATAATTCTCAGATCAGATATTGGCCGGAACTTCTACACAATATTCCACAGCACGACGAATAAATTTACCCCTTTGCTACGTATTAAAAATCCCCAACTGACGTCATGCCACCCCCAGAATTCTTAATTTTACATAATGCTGTATTTTACATTTAGGCTCCGCAATAAAGAACAAGAGTAACGCTCCGCTCTGACTGAATTTTTGAAACGTATACATGTACAGGGTAACGGGACGTAAAACACTCTAGTTCAAAGGATTACAAAATTCAGCTAGGGACAACAGAGTCTTCTTCCCGTATCGATCAAATATCGGCAGCCATAGTCAGCCAAACCCAAGACCGCTAGCATGTGGGCGCCCTCTCTTCCTCAGTGTCCAAAGGTTAAGTCAGACCAACGCTCACTTCCAACGTACACAATGTAATCATTAACACAATAGTCTGCCGACGCAGCTCAGCACTACATACAGTCCATTATCTAGGGATTATCCCTCTCATTAACCGGCGGCAGGAGCTGTCTATTGTGTAGGGATTATCGCTTCCTACTCCTTGATTACCTTAGGATTGCCTGGTGGGCCAGTCAGTAACCATCACACACTATATGACTCATCCTCTTTCATGATGTTGTGCCATAATTTCATAAGCAAGGTCAAATTGTACCAAAAATTTTAACCCGTGCTAGGACTTATTCCTATTTTATCCCATACACCAGGGTCAACCTGTACCAAACTTTCTGACCTTATCCTATGCCTATCCCTTACCAAAGGTCATTCTGTACTATAATTTTTCACCCTAGACCTCATTCCTATTCATATCGATATCATATTATTATTATACTTATGAATATAAATGTCACCTTTTGCCATTTTTGTCGCAAAGGTCAAACTGTACCAAACAGTCCCCCCACTACTTTTACATGAAAACCATTTAAGAATGGCAGCTTAATGGTGGTTGTAACATTTAAAAAAAGGCCATCCAAATGTATGTCCCCACTCAGGGGCATATACCTTACAGAATGTAAACGAGCCTTGCTCTTTACGCAAATCATCGTAATACTGGTATGTACTATATCCCCTGCCCATGGGATATTCGAGGATGCGCTGGGCAGCCTACAATTAAATGATGCCTCGTAAACGAATAAATATCCAGCGGGGCAGGATACCTACTTTCCTACCATGAACAAGACACTTTGCAAGTAAATTTCCTTTTTTTAAAAAAAAACAATAGATATATTTTCGTAATCCTTATTCTATTAAGTCTTATTTTCCAAAGACTGCTGACACTGGCTGGGACCAACACAACCGTGAAAGCAGGGTTTGTTATTCAGGGCCTACTAATTCGTAAAACTTGTTTACAGTGTCTAACTTGAAGGATATAAGCACAATGTCAACTGAGAGAACGCCTAAATATAAACTATGAGGCCAGCTTACCTCTACAATATCGACATCCACGCTTCAGGCGCTGGAAACCGCAGAACGAATATCGAAGGAGTTAGTAGAAACGGCCAATGGGACTCGTAAAGCTGAAGCACGCAGTGCGCCAACGCCCTAACTCTCGGCATTCCTGAAATGCCTAATGAACCATTCAAGCACGACCGCGCCCATACAGCACCAGCCCTGCGACCCAGCGAGTCACAATGGAAAACAAACGCTCAAATAGAGAAACGTGCTGCTTGCGGCACCATAATATGGTGCCGCAAGCAGCACGTTTCTCTATTTGAGCGTTTTGATGCATATTATGCATCAATGAACAACGAAAGCGGTAGATACCCTGCCACACTCCTAGGCCTTGAGATGACAATCGACTATCGTTATTCCATGATTCTCTTCTAAAAGGAATGCTAAAAGAACGATCAGATTAACAGATGTTAACCGCTGGGATATAAAGCAATATCCCAACGCTGTATGGCCTGCACAGAGTGCATGAAGAGTCAATCTCAGAAAATCGTCCAAGTACCCCTTAACACAATCCGAAAAGATTTCCAGTCCCACATTCATATACCTAACACTATTCACCGATTCACCTTCATTGAGATGATATCACTAGAAAATCGCCCAGTTGTATGAATCTTTCTGGCCGTTACATGCTCCCGGCTAGCCCCCGCAACGGCAACACAAAGGCGGGATAGCCGAAAAGGCTAGACCACCGAGGCCCCCATTCGAAAATAGGAACAATCTTACCGCCAACTTCTTTCAAGTCTTTCCCACAAACTGCTCCAGCTTACCAGAAAACTACGCCTTGCTTCTCAGATAACCAAAGTCCCTCCAAAAGCATCGTAAAAGCCCATAGGGAATTGCAAATTTCGCCAGCGTGGCTCACGGACACCCCATTGGCGAAAAGCTAGAATCACGAATACGGCGATACAAATAGTGTTTGTCTTTATGTATGGTAATTAATTAATAGTAACCATGAATTGATTTTAAGGCCCACAATCATAAGTTTTGGTTTTTAGTGGGTACCTCCACAGCTCCCCCCATGTCAAATATATTGTTTGAAAATTGAGATCGTATGTATGCAAAACTGTGGAAATAAATGAACATGAACATGAACGGCGAGAAGAAAAGCCAGCTTCATCACTGAGGTGTGTAATAATGAGGCCTCGCCAAGGGGCTCGAAAAGATGCCTGGAAGGAGCCGAAGCTAAACACGGGACAGGTTCCATGAGGGAATGAGCTGTCTTGAGGGTATTGTTGTCCGACAGAGTGGAGCTGTGATGGTGGAATGATAGTTGTGTATAGTCGTTACATGCAGTCCCGAGTTGAATGGGTACAAGTCCGCCACTGTGGTTGAAGATACCTCGGTTGGAGCCACACCCTGTATTTTGCACCATGAAGTAAAATGTCTTATTCTGCTGCTGTAGACTTTGCGAGTTGATTGGCGTCGACCTCTTGTGGCCATTTCGGCAGCATCGCTGGAAAGGCCTACTGCGCAGAATGAACGCTGGACAATGGCCAGCAGGTCAGGTGGAGATCTGCTGGCTGTGGGTAGAGATGTTGGACTTCGGTTGGTGGAGAAGGTCCGGTCTGAGTGGCGGGATTTGTACTATAGCAGTCTGTTCAGTTGGGGGTCCACGGTTGGAGAGCCCAGAACAGAGCAATAAGAAGAACATGGCAACGCTCCAGTTCAACCTTGGACAACACTGCTGGGATTGGGGATACTGAAGGGAAGGCATAGACAAGTTTCCCTTCCCAGCTGATACTTAGGGCATCTGTTGCCCAGGCTTGAGAGTGAGGGAACCTGGTACAGAACACCGGTAGGTGAGCGTTTCTCCCGGGGCGAAGAGGTCGATAATTGCTTGTCGACTACATTGAGGATTAACTCGGCTACGTTGCAGTGCAGAGTCCAATTTGTTGGGTGGATTCTTCCTCAAAAGAAGGCGTCTGTAATGGAGTTCTGGCTCCCAGGACATAGGTTTCCTGTAGGTCTATCCCAAAGCACCCATAGAAACATGTGTCTTGTCGGGAGGCAAAGACATAGTGAGTGCACGCCTTTTTGGTGATTTATGTATTGGACCACGGTCAGGTTGTCCAATCAAATCAGGACACGTTTGCCTTTGACGGTTGTGCAGAAGTGACATAGCGCGTTGAAGACTACCTGGAGTTCCGAAGACCTGGAAGGGGGAGGGAAGCACCCAATCATAGTTGGGACTCATCGGTAGTTTTCGTCACCTGCAGATCCATCTTCAGGTAGGAGAAACCGCTATCGAGATGGTTCCGTATCAGCCACCAGCAAAGGTGTGGGCGGATGAAGTCTGTTATAGGAACTGGAAGGTCGAGCTGGTCCCCTTTGAGTCGGAAGTACGACAGCAGGTGGAGCTGGAGGGGCTTCATATGAAATGAAGACGGCAAAAAGGTACCACGTCCACCAGGCTCGCCAACGGGCCGAGGTATGGAATTACATATATGCCGTCGTCCGTTGTTTATTTAACAGAATATGGTTATTATTTCCCATACACTTTACTTTACCGATGTCATTCTTTAAAAAAGGAAAGGATATTGCTTCCTCCAAGTGGAGTACGACGCAACTGGAGAATTAAATACATTATCTTCTAGGCTTCTAGGCACGGCGGATCGATCGAACAAGTGTGTGAAAAGATCAAGAGTCAAAGTGAAAAATAGCACTGCGCAAGCGTGACAAAAAAAAGAACATACGAGGACGATGGACGACGCGCGAGGCGCGACGGACGACGGGCGACGCGTAACAGACGACGGAAAATGGCATATATGGAACTGGAAAATGGCAAAATTAGAATAAAATAAAAAGCAAGAGGTGACGGACGACAGGCGACGGCAGATATGGAATTCTATAGCCGAGGAGACGTAGCTATGCCCCGGCTGGGGCCGATTGGCGGGGTATATAGGGGCCGACGCAATCCTGGAGATTGTCGACGTGTTCGGTGTTGGTGTGATGGAGCTCCGGTGAAGGTCGAGAACCGCACCTAAGTAAGTCGGATTCTGGGTATGATAGGTTTCGATTTTTCGTGGTTAATGAGAAACCCAGACGCCTGGTAAGCTTGTAAGTAAGGTGAGTGGAAGCTGCAGCCCCGTCTGGAGATCTGTCTATGTTGAGCCAGTCGTCGAGGTATTGGAACATCAGGACGTCTAACGAGCTTTAACAATTTTCGCCACTCGGGTGAAAACCCTTTGGGACGTCGAGAGACCAAATGGCAAAACCGAAAACCCGAAGGTTCTTCTATTGTAGATGAATTGAAGAGTCTACGTAGGCTACTTACAGTCTCGTGGGTGGGTTGGGATGTGCAGGTAGGCTTCTTTCAGATCCATGGACGACGCCTGGGCTGGAATCGACAGGGATAGAGTTACTGTTCGGAGAGCCTTCATGCGGAACTTTCTGGGACGGATGAACCTGTTTAGTGGCCTCAGCTTGATTATGGGTTGCCACTTGCCGGGTTTCTTTCTTGGTGTGAGGAAGAACGTCAAAATGAAGCCCACGTTGCTGATGTTTAGGGGAACAAAAGGATGGCCAGCCTCTGAAGAAGAGTGTTTATTTCTGTCTCCAAAGCTTACTCTTTGTTCCTTTAGAGGGGATTGGAGTTGGACCACGAGTTGGGTCGGATGGAGGGGCACTCGTGAATTGAAGGGTGCAGCCGAGAGAGACGGTCACCGAGTACCCGTCTGTCTGACGTGATGTCAAAGACGCCAACCCCTGAATGGACGGGGTGGCGCTGGGTTTCCCCTCTGAATTGTCTGTGTGAGCTAAGAAGGGGAAGGTAGTACGTCTCTATGAACTGTCCTGCAAATACGTCTTTCCCGTATGGGAAAGCTTTATTTAGAGTTTAGTTTTCACACCCTCGTATAGGATGTTCCTCACCTCAAGACCATTGGCTCAGCAGGTTGACGTAGCTAGACAGAAAATCCGCAAGAATTGCTCAAAGACAGAGTTATGTTCTCGTCTAGAGCCCTGACAGCAACTGCAGCGAGGTCTGGAGAGACAGGAGAGTTCTCCTCACACGCATAAGACAGGTACTCTGACAAGAGTGAGGGAAAGGCAGTACAACGGAAACCGTTGGGAGTGGCTCTATCCAACTTGGATTGAAGGTAAGTTCCAGGTTGGACTTGTCTTTATCAAGAAACAGGTTCTTGGCGGACGACTTAGCTGAGTCAGAAGCTATTTTGTCTTTAGTGGCAGTTGGTAACTGAATAGAAAGCTGAAGTCGTTCCGAGGCAATTGGAAGTAGGCCTTTGCTCTAGAGAGGTGTCGCTAGCGTCTTGCGTTGGAGAGGACTTTGTACGTTTCCAGGCATAAGTGGTCTAGAGGCAGTTCTGGAAAAATTGGCGAAGATTCCTTTCTGGCCGTATGTTATTTAAAGGATGGGCGTGACTCAAGAGTCTTTTTGATTGGTGACAAGGCGGGTAGACCAAGGACTTGAATCGTGTCTCTCTGAAGCAGACGTAGACGAGCCTTCAGACGGATAAGGCAAGCAGTGGAGACTATCTCTTGCGGCTGGACCGGGTCTTGCTACGTATCTCGGGTGAGGTCGAGTGCGGGATCGGATGTGGGTTGATTGTCCACTGAATTATCTGAGCAAGCGCTGATAGACGATGCAGGTCCGCATTGGACGGGGAAGGTCACGAAGGGCGGATGCAGATCGACAGGTACAGGGTCAGAATCCGGAGCTGTAGCACGTTGTAGCAGCGTTTCCAAAATACGTCGCAAACTGCAGAAAATAAACTTGGGCACTGGGGTTTAAATTTAAAGCATGTATTTAACGGTTAATTGGAAACACTGAAAATGGGCACAATAGCCTTAACCATTTTTATCTAGTTTGCTACATTACATCGGCACACGTTAGTGAAAAATATTACAAGGGATTAGGCTTAAAGTTTTAATCCAACTGACCGACTAAAGGATTGGGTTTAGCCCGCGAGTTGTAAAAACGTTTGCCCTTAAATAATCTTGGAAAACTGCCATGACATTCTTTGTGTGATAACACAATGAAAATAATGAATTGTCAGTTCTTAAGCTTTGCTTCCTTACGCAGAGATTGTTCCATGCTCGCCGGAACCTTTCCAACAAAGCCAATTAAAAATTTGATACAGGGCAGAGGTACTTCACATTTTTGTCAGCTTATCTGTACAATTTTATTTCATTGTTTGATAGATAATTAAGGAGTCTACTAATCAACACATATTTAACACTTTATATCTTTATCTTCCTAATACTCTCGAGGGATGACAAATGACTGAGTAAAATAATTCCATGGTTCCGACAAATGTAACCAATGTAGACATGTTGGCAGTAAGTTGCTTTCAGTGCTTAAGTCCACTGCAGGGCATTTCCAAGTCGTTGGCTTTGTCACCTACCCTGGTTACATCTCTCCGGACCCTCCAATGTTAACATTCGCTGCAGGTACTATTATGAACAAAATGCAAAAATACACACTGGATGATCCTAAACTGTATTTCAAGCACTCAGGGTCTGGGGCCCTGGGTCTGGAGCCAATATCAGAGAAGAAGCCTTCTTTTGGTCATTTCCACAGTCACTTGGCCTGTCCAGCCTCCAGGTTTTCTTCCGTTATTGCTCACCAAAAGTGGAGAAACACTGAAAAGGTAGGCAATAAAAAGCATACCTTCACTATGAAACGGAAGTTACGTCATTTTAGGAATGAATGCCAACTGTGAGTGACATCGATGGGCCAATAAGAGTCCAGCACTGAAGTGAACTGATCAGTTCCAATGAATAGGCGCCTGATAATGGAATTTAAATAATGATTTCATCCCATAGGATTCCAGAAGTGAAAATTGTGTAGCCACTTCATCCAATCATAAAAGACCTTTACAAAAATGAGTTCCAAACTTCTGCAGATATAATAAATCGGAAAAGGTGAATTTCTGTGCAAAAAATGATTCTTAATCTCCTGATGGAATACCTCTAAATTAAACACACACAATTTGGGACTTGACTTGTACAAAGGGGAAAAATTGTGGCATATGCATTGACACCTACACAAAAATTCCAATTATTTACATGAACATTAATACATAACAAAACCATTTTTGAAACAAAGTGACCAAGCAACTGGCAACATATTGGACTGGACACCGTATATAAATAGGAAGTGACTACCAGCTGCCTAGTTACCTTAAAAATTCTACAGAACTTAAATTTCATTTCTTCTCTCTTTTCATTAAAAACAGCACATTCCAGCATTACGCTCCACTGGAACGTCAGGTGGTTCAAAATTTATTTGCAAAATACACCAAACTTACAGGAATAAGTCAGACACACCAGGCCTATTTCATAGCAAGGCTAAACACAGGGCACACAAATTTTATTGAAACCATGTCCTTTTTTCTACATCGAGGCAACATATTTGAAATAAGTTCTTCCCCTTATGTCAGAATACTCCTCACAACTATTACAATTCACAATCTTTACACAACACGAACTTCCTCAAGATTTGGTTAGCCGAAAGCCATCTGCTTAGTAATGCCATGAAATTGAGCCCTGCTGTCTGTGTATGTAAGTGGTAAAATTATAATAAAAAAGCACAAAAACAAACAAAAACCCATTGTTACTTCTTAAGACACGCATGAGTTTAAATTTCCAAAGCTGTACGGTTCTGTACTCTAGTTGGATGCACAGTGACACGTTTAGCTAGCAATGACAATCTGTACTTCAGCTGGCCTTTGCTTATCGATGCCTCAAGAAATTAAAGTACAATATTCCTTGGTGAAAAATGCTGAATTTGCTCGTCACAAACTGTGCACTATGAAAACCACTAAACCAGGTTAAAAAAAAATGTTAGCAGCAGACAGTGCTATCAGTGACTCTGAGAGTATGGAACTTATATCAAACAGGACTCTCTTTCCTTTTAAAACACAGTACACAGCTTTCTCGACAAAAGAAACTTGGAGACTCTGTGCTTGTAAAAATGTAAAGTGTTATGGCTGTAACTTGTGACGTACACTATCACTAAAGTTGTTACTTATTTTTCTTTGCCTCTCTCATTACCCGTTGCTGAGAGAAAAAAACCGAAGAAGTTTGAAGTCATTGTTTTAATTCACATTTTGACTTCGTGACATGGAAGAGCTACATGGATATCAATTTGTTTAATGAAAAAAAAAAGACAAAAACATCTGGTAAGACTCGCTTCCAGGAATTTCATCCAATGATCGTCAGTCCGTCTGGCAAATTCATGTCTAGTTCTCAGATATATTCCCTCATCTGCACAAAAAAATCTATGAATTACTTCAATGCATACAAAAACTTTAGGTACAATGTCTACGAGAGTCGCTATATGTTTCACATTCATAAACGGTCTTTGATACAGTATTAACAACCATGCTCATGTAGGTCACATTTCTGACACGTATACAAAAAAAACAAAATAACAGTTATTCATCATCATCAAAAGTCAGTCAAATTTCATCTAAATGTGCCTGCAGTCAGGCCATTTCATCATTTCTTAAAGTGTTAAGAATGCTGCTGGCCAAAGAGTGCTTCTCCTTTGTGAGCCCTCAAAATCCGACACAAAACTGTTCTTGACACATCTGGGCAGGATCTGGGCAGGATCTAGGCGTTGTGCAAACTGTTTTCTCTCAAGCCCTAACTCCTTAGGTATTTTTGGCAAGGAGAACTTCCCAAAATGCTTCCACATCAAGCACTAGGCAGTCAAGCAGTAGCATATGTGTACGTGGCCAAAACAGGGACATCAAGGCTGATGTGAAGTAGCAGTGACTTGTACTGTACCATTAAGAATCCATCAGCAACATTGCACAACCAGATTCTAGGTGCCAGCCAATTCGTAACAGTTAAGTTTTATACACGGAAGGCTGCACACTTCAGTAAGAGTTAAAAATGCATTAGTGATTGGTCTTCAATGGCGTAACAGGGAGAGAAGGGTGTATTGTGGCCTTGATACCTACAAGTACATAGAATCACCCTGTATCTGTACAGTAACAATATCCCAGTTTTATGAAAGCCAATTTTCTCAGCTTAGTTCATCTGTATGTCTTGGAGATGCTTGTCCCTCAGTGGTGCTGTGGTAAACAGGGACTTTCAGAAAAATCAACTCTTGGGGTAGACACTTCTTTACAAGAGGTAAAACGTGAACGGCATTTTACTTTTTACTCCCCAAACCAGTAAAAACATGTTTCCATGACTAAGATGACAAAATGAGACAAAATGAAAACATAATCGGTTTGATGCAGACTGCTGTTGTTTCAACAGTTCTCTTACCAAAGTGCTTCCCTCTCAAGACTAGTGTCTGCCCGACCTGACTAGACGTCAGGATGAAACTCCTTACTCCAAACTACAGGAGAAAAACCATGTCCATGATAATGTGCGCTGCATTTCCGCATGATTTAACAACACATAAGGTGTCATTCTGAAATGGATTCCTGATGATGTGCACGTACACCGACTGGCCTACTTCTTTGAATGGCCAACAGGAATCGTGTGAATGGTCAACATCTTGACAGTTCATATGTACAAGTGAATTCCTGTTCTTTGATTGGCAGCAGCGATAAAATGCAAGTGTGCAAAACAATGCCGGAATGAAATCGACTCCAAAGTGCAGTAACTCTGGCCATTAGTGTTATAAGCTGAGAGTCAGTGCAGCACATTCTGTGGCAGGGATATGGTTCAGGGGACAAGAGTTTTGCTATAGTCCTTTCAATCACTAGAGTTAATCAAATTTTGGGGAAGCATCTTTCTTGAAGTAGTCAATGACCACAGAGTGAAGAAGCCAGCAGACTTAAAGGATTTGAACATCCCATACATACACATCTCATCTTCTAGCAAAGATAACACCAACTGTGTCAAATGAACAACTCTGGCCAATTTCACTATAAAAAATGCCTTTTCCAATACATTAGCCTGATCGAACGTTACCATTAATTAACACTCAGTTTATTTCCTCAAGTCGATCATTGCCCACTGAGGTACAGAAAACAGATTTTAATTTACAATCAAATGCCAGGCCCGATATACATGTATCTTTTCGCTTAGTCCTGTATGTACGTTTTTATATATATCAGCACTCCGCACAGAAAGGTGGTGCACGCTTTGCTTCTGTTAGGTTATTTTCTTTGTGAGCTCTACCCTGACTTGCACTGATTAATTCCTTGATCTGTTTCCAGTCAAATCAAGTTACAGTCAACTGATCATTTGCATTTTCTCTCCAGCTCTTGAGACGAATGTGTGATTCACTGGTAGTCCAATTTGGTCTCCGCACCAAACAGGTCCAACGTCAAATTGCCACGGGCTCACTTTATCAGTTCTGTCCATTTGTCATTGCTCCATGGCAGTTACTGACTAAAAAGTCTACCAGTTAGGCTGGTCTGTGGTCTCAACAGAAGATAGAGGCATTGTCCGTAACAACCTCAGGATACCTCCCTCTTGTTTTTGAAACAAAATCCACCACCTTGTTCCTTCTTCCAGACATTGCTTTGCTTGTTAATGCCATATTGCATCACTCTTCAAACAGTTGGTTTTTAAATCTCTCTTAGTACGGAGCACCGCTGGACAGGCGCAGTCATTTACGCAGGTAGCGGGACGACGCCGTTCGTGGGACCCCATCCTCCCGCGTCAACTCGTTGGGCTTGGCACCCAGGCCGCTGCTGATACCACCATTGATGGCGGAATACGGAGTTGTGAGACGCCCCCCGGCTATGTCCCGCCGTGTCAGCTCGGGGCCAGACATGACAGGTGGGGCCACACCGCGGTGGAGGCGGCGGCTGACAGAGCGTTGGTTGTCAGCTCTGGAGATTGGACGGGGTGACGTGGGGTTTGCTGGAAGATCAAAATGGTGAAATGATAGTAACCACCACAGTAGTCATTCTTTACGAAATAACACAAACCAAAGAACAAGCATGGATCAAATTGAACAGTTCTTCTGATGTGCTTTTAAATGAGCAACAAAACTAAATAAAAATGTTAAAAGACTGGTTTAGTCAAGTAGAAACACAAAGAAAAGCCTTGAAACTGTCAAATCAATTTACACATGCAGATTCAACAATAACAAGTGCCTTCTCGAAGCCTGACTTCTCCAAGCCTGCCAACAAAGTAATTCCATACTCTGAATGTTTCTCGCTGAAGCAATATAAATGGAAGTTGGATTTGTCAAGACAGGTAAGCCAAACTCTGCGCAATCTGACAAGATGCCCATACACAGTATTGGATGACTCTAACAGAGCAAGTGTCAGTATGGAATTGCACCAGGACAGATTTGTGCAGAATGGATACTGACAAAAATTGAAGTCCTCTTGGACAATAACTAAGAACCTGAAGGCAGTAAAATTCAAGTATAAGTAACAGTTCAAAGGGTGAGTAAAAACACGGGTGATTTAAATGGCTGCTTCACCAAAACAATCTGACATTAGTCAATGATGTTAGCTTGGCTTAGTCTCCAGTTACTCTCATTTCCAAACACTAAAAACCTGAACAGCTGAGAACTATTAGATGAATAACTCAAAGCCAAAGCAAAACTGGAAAAATAAAAACCAACAAGTTCACTGGAACACAAGGGTTGACTGCTCAAACTTACCCATTACTAAGTTTACTACACTGTTTATCCTGGAATAAACCTGGACTGAATCCTGTGCAAGAAGTTATCTACTTCCACCAGAATCCCGTTCATATATTATTTTAATCTTCACAACTCTTTACAGTTAGTTTTATTTAATAAATTGCACCTTCTGTAAAAATGTGGTCGGGAAAAACACAACACAGTTACCACCCTATCTCAGTTATGGCAGGCTAAGACAACAATGGAACCTGAATTCTCCATGAAATTTCCTTTATAATCCTAGAAATTCATTTTTCGAATAGAAAGTCTGACATATTTGCCGACCCTGCATAAAAACCTGTTCCAAATGCATGCATTTCTGTTGTTAGCATACCTAGTTGCTTGACAGAGATAATGTACACAAAAATTTCAGGTAAGAAGTAATGCTTCTGATACTCCATCACCAGCCTAAGATCCGTAAGGTCTTCGGACAGCAGTGCACATCTTTATATATCTCAAAGGAAGCTCCATCCCTTGCTCCTCTTTTTAACAACAGTCTTCATCAGACTGGACACCAATGTGGACATGCTAAATACTCCAATCCACCTTATGCTGTCCTGTCCTGCAAAGATGCCCTCAACACAGATTTCACACTTGATCTACAAGTTCTCTGAAACTGCTCAGAGTGGTTCTTCAACCAATCATGATAAAACCGCTACGGTGTGCCTTAACTAGTACCTAGGCCCTACTGCTTTATGCTTGTGATCACTGGAACGCCTGTGCTTCAGGGGAGCTCCCGACTGCTGGCTGCTGCAACCCTTACTAATCTCCGGCAGCTCGGTGTGGCTGCGAGACGGGAGCCATCTGTTAGCTGCTGGGGCTTTCTGGACAGATCCTACAGACACTGTCGCCTGAGGGTTGGAGACTATATAAGAATGCAGAAGGCAATTAAGGAATGCAAATACAAGATGCACTAAAGGCCTGATCAGTTAAAGAAAAGTAACCAGTTTATTTTGTGAGTAAAATACTACCAAACTAAAAACGGAAACTTTAAAACTACTGACAACAGCCCTAACCTAGATTTCCTCTGTGATGATTAAACTGCTAAAAAAAGGCTTCGAGGGAAAGGTCCTAGTTTTAAATTTCTAAGCTTCATGTAACAATCGTTAACCACTTCATGCCGGGGCATTTTTCAATGTTGATGATGCTGGGCCGGCATTACTATCATTTTTTCCATTTTCAAAATCCTTCAAAAATTCATCATTTCATTTAACGGTCGTTTATAGCCGCACCAAGTAATCTTTAGGCACTACTCTAAGTTGACAGGTGACCTTCATTGACGCCCGAGTATTTCAGCCAGGCCAGCAGCCTTGTAAACAGAGCCCAGATTGTGCGATGTGGTATAACTGTCTTTTGTTCACGGACCTGGCTTAGTGCACTGCTGACCTCTTTTCAATAGGGGCCAGATTAGCGTGCAGCCGTTCTGTGTGGCTCATTGCTGCGGTGGTGGAGCGCTTTTGTCCCCGGTGGTAATCCGCTCGCTCTCAATGCCTCAAACCCTGGTATACGGTTTCAAAAGAAGGCTGGATTATCACCACTTTTGAGAGTGAAAAATGTCGGTAATGCCCAGTAGCCTGGTCTTTTGTTCGGAGTACGGTCTTTTGTTACAGGGCCCTATTTCCTTTGTCCGAGTTTGGAAACCCCGGCCACCCATATAAATCATACGTCTCCGATCCCGGAGTCCTCGGCAGGAATTGGTTGAAGCCGTAATGAGCACGATACATGTACTTAACACACTGTTTTTCTCAGTAAAGCCTTTTTGTTTGTTACCTTAACATTTCTGCCCTGCAATTTGTCTACTTGGCATTGGTAAAGTTTACGCTGAGCTGCTGGATACTCTGCCGAGTAGAGGAACATGTTCTGCACAGCTACAAATTTTTGGTGGACTTCTCCTTAGTATCCAAGCACTATCTTCTTTAGCACCACCAGGAGGTAATGACTTACCACCTGCTGCAGGTCCTTGTGGAGGTCCCTCTGATGCTTTGATGCGGCTGGTAGCTGCCGTGGTGGCCACCGCCCGTGTAGTGGAGCTGCGGGGATGCTGCAGGTGGCCCTGCCTCTCTCTGTCCTCTCGCCTCTCCCGCTCTTCGTCGTGGGGCTTTGAATTCCCCTGTAGGGGGTTCAGACATAAGGATGCAGTGGTGTTGAAGGTAAGGTTGAAGCCCAAGGTCATTATTGGGTATTTTCAAGTAGTTGTGGATTTCCGTACCAACATGAAAGACATGTTTGAAGGTTTACACATTCAGGCTCGGATTCCCTCGTCAGGGATGAAATGATATCAGACTCCTGGTGGATTAAACAATTTCAGTCAGCTTGGATGTGGAAACAATTCTACATTCCTGTTGGCCCTCTGTTATTCAACCCCTCGAACTTCTACAACTGCACTTATACCTTGGACTACACAAAGATAGCAGAGGAATGGTTTATAATGGACCCAACAAAACTAAAAAATGTTGGGCATCTATGGCACGAACATTTTCAATTGAAATTCTTTTGCAACCACATCTGACTGTTAATTTTTGGAACCAATCTTTTTGAGCCCTACCAATCTCCAGCACTTTGCAAGGGACCCATCCCACATTCTTTTGTGCTTTGGCTTCAAAAGGAAAAACGTGCCACAAGTAAATTTAACTTGGCTCTCCCTTATTAAATCCTGCAAAATCCTTCCAAACGTTTTTGTGGATATGGAAAGATTTGAGTAAGTTACAGGTAAGCAAGCCAAACAATATACAAAGATTTTCAAAACTGCACCTTGATAAATTTACTGTGAAAGATGTTATTATATTCAGAAAGGGAATGACATAATACCAACAGAATCTTCAGCAGTACTTGGTTTTCAAATTCATTTGCTAGAGCACAATCAGTACGTAAAAAAAAATGAGTTTCACTTTAGTAAGAATAAGTGCAGAGTGAGACTTGATAGGAAATGCTCGTGCTTGTGGCAACGTACAATTTTCAGAAGATTCCAGTCAAAGATGTAGTCATAGGTGAAACCTTGCCGGTGGAAGAGATTGCGGAAAAGCTGTCGGAGAAAGGAGTAGTCAGGTTTCTCATCAAATCGTAGCGACCTTGTGTAGTTCAGGTATGTGGCAAACTCCGCTGGTGGAAGGAAAAGAATGATGCCAACAATAAATGCAAGTAAACTTCACAAAAGAAACAAAGACAGTCGCCAAAGACCACTAAGTTAATGCTTCAGACATGATGATTTCTAATGTTATTCAACTATTGCAAGATGTACGTTGTGTCAGGGAGATTTTCATTTTAATTACAGGTTTAGCCTTTCCAAGTTGTCTGCTGACATACGTTCAACTGCAATTCATGGTAAGGTGGCCATGCTTTTGTTGACCGTAAACTTAAAAATTGGACTGTCCATCGCAACCTCTTGTTGGCGCACTCTAGTAAATCGCCTCTACATACATTTGGAAATATTTATCATGATTACTTTTCAATAAAAAAAAAGGATCAGCAAATGCAGTTCATCTCAAGCAATGACACCCCCATGTCCCAAGTGTTACTCTAGAGAGAATAAAGCCTTTTCCTCAGCCTATGTCCTTACATGGGAAACCAGCACACAGTGTCTCAATGGCTGTGGACATCTTCTTTTCACTGATCTTTTCATACTTCTGCCTCTTGGTGGCAGCCTTTAGGCCCTGCCAGGGTAGACTGCCCAAGTTAAAGTACATCAGCATGTAGCCCAGAGATTCTAGGTCATCTCGCCGGCTTTGTTCTGCCGAGAAAGCAAAACCAAGTATCTTCCTAGCAGATGTACAGTAACTGTTCATGCACAGTTCAGGGTAAAATTCTCAAATCCAATGCAAAATAAGTTAAAAGAACCAAAAAGGAGTAACACACTTTCTGTGATTAAAATTAAAAAGTTCCACAAAACAAGTACTTTTGTTTTTATTCACTGATTAATCATTTCTGTTAAACTGTATGAATGCAGGGAACTAAAAATAAAAATAAAATGTTAAGCATCAAGATGAGACAGCAGTGGCCTCGAGATGCTTGACAAGTCACTGGTGAAGTGAGGCATTCAATCTCTATAATTCTACAATCATACCTACTTATATCATTCCGACTGACAATACCAGCAGGAAACATTACCTCGTGTGAAAGAATGAGATACACGTACACAGATGTATCTTTCATATGGAAATGTTTTTCAATTTTTGAAAACCTAAGAGTTATTAACCACTTGCTTTCGGGTTCGTTTTCTCCATACCTAATGCCAAGGTGATTGAAAACAGGACAAAAGAGCTGGCCTTGTAACAAAAGACCGTACTCAGAACAAAAGACAGAGCTGCTAGGAATTTGCAACATTTTTTCAGTTGTCAATAGCGGAGGAAATCCGTGATTGTTTTGAAAGATAATACCACTGTTTGTGGCATTCAGCGCAAGCAGATTACCACTGGGGACAAAAGTGCTCCAGTGATGAGTGATACAATACCGCTGCACGTTAATCTGGCCCCTAATGAAAAGACGTCAGCAGCACACTATGCCGGTATGGGAACAAAAGAAAATTACATAACACCGCACAATCTGAGCTCTTTTGTCCACAAGGTGGCAGGCCTGGCTGAAATACTCAGGCGTCAATAGATGTTGTCTGTGAGATTAGAGTAGCCACCAGACAGTCATTTGTGTGGGTGTAAACGTGTAGTAAATGAAGTTATGAATTTTTAAAGAACTTTGGAAACGGAAAAAAATGAAAAACCACTTGGCCCAGCAGAATCAACATGGATAAATGGGCCTGGCGCGTTGTGGTTAGGGATAATCCCATTCTAACTTGAAGCATTTTTTGTAATGTTTTGTTTTAAGAAGCATCCAAGTGCATCCTGCATCTACCTCTTTCTGATTTAATCCAGCCAAGTGAATACTTCTGTAGATACTCAAATGCAAAGATGTATGTGAACTCCAACTCTCCACATCCTTCAACATTTAAAATAAACGTGGAAGGCTGTGCAGGATCCAGGAAGTTAAAACCCAGTCACTTTTATTTTAGAAGGGGATTGATGCCTCTCGGAAAATGAATTATGAAAACATTGATATTGCTTTCCTACAGAAAAAGGCATTTATAGATCAAAGCAATTAAAGGAGAAAAATAGTTGTCTAGAGTCCACAAGTGTAGCAACTTTAAAATTCAGTTTTCCTGAGCCCCCAAAATATAGCAGATATAATATGTACTGTTAGATATAAACGATTCAACATTTCATTCCTCATTAGATTCCAGTCTTTTATCAGAGGAGAACCATGACAGATTACATGCTGACAAACTATGTACACAACAGTCAGCTTCTCAACAAATGTGTTACAAAGTATTTGGATAACCAACAGCACTGTTGATATTTGAGAAATCTGAGCCTCTCTTGCGCTTCCTCGTCCACTGTGATCTGCTCCTGGGCCTGCAAATGTTTCAAATATTCTGGTGTCATTAATCACAGCGACTTACAACGACGCAGCAGTGACTGCTCCTGAAAGTCAATCCCCAATAATCATCTGACAGAGGTGGGGTGGACAGCACAGCTAATACATCAGGCTCCCTTGGCCATTCTGACTATGGGAACCCACAGCACAGAAATGATAGGCAAGCTTCAGCTTCAGCAAATTTGAAGACCCTGTTTTACGAGTTGTTGTTTGGGCAAAAAAATCATGATAGATGATGTGGGCATCCAAGTTGTCATTTTACAACAAATCTTAAAATCCTGCTTCTTATTTCAGCTGAAAGCCTGTTAACAGCAAGCGCTTACCAAAAATACCGTAGACGGGGTACACACTTGACAGACTGGCTTTTATTTTTAAGCCTTAGACCCAAATGACCACCTGAGGGTTGAGGTATCTCTTGGACAAAAAGGACTTTGAAATTTAGCAATCAGACAAACTGTTGATACACTGAGTGAAGCGACACCTTTCAAAATGATCAAATTCAGCACTGGTAATCGATCAACCATTTGGGTGATGCGTCTGCATAGCAGTTTACTGACATTAAACCTTAACACTTGCAGTTTACACAGGTTCACCAAAACACAACACTTGTTTTACATACAAAGTGTGGACATTCCTTTGTTCTCCTGTGGTCAAGATAAATGCTCCTTTTTCTTCCACTACGATAACTCTTTTGAGCTAGATTTTTGATGATTTCCTGGACTGTTCCTTTTCATTTTGCCAAAGATAACCTGATAACCTTGACTCCAAAATGCCTCTGAAGCTATTTTTCAGAGGGAAAAACATTGTGTGGACGCGTGCAAGTCCACATAATGCATTATATAGACTTCTTTTGTGAAGAGGTCCACACTATGTATGACACGCCTGTAACTTGAATTGGATTAGTCCATAAATGAGCACAGACGCGTTCCTCAGAATCCATAAAATTCCCCAAACCCCTTCATTGCACAGTTCCTTCATTTTCCATTTTCAAATGATTCTTGGCTACCCAATGATAAGAATTCCTTACAGAATCTTTGCCTTCAAAAATTATCGAAATGCAACCAATTTTCAGCCAAACTCAATTAAGTAATCAAGACACCTGTTGCATGACAGGTGTGCGCGTCCTACTCACCAATGCCTAAATGTGTGTTAATACTGGCGTATCTGGCCGTGCCGGTCAAGTTCTTGTTCTCCCTGTAGGGTATGTGCTGGTGTGTGTGGACGTCTCGGTACTTCTTGGCCAGGCCAAAGTCGATGATGTAGACCAGGTTGCCCTTCTTGCCCAGCCCCATCAGAAAGTTGTCGGGCTTGATGTCCCGATGGATAAAGTTTTTGTTATGTACATATTCAACACGGCTGATCTGAACAGATGGAAGGAACAAAAAAAAGGTGCAACCTTATCTTTGAGGAGGCCTTATGTTTTGATCTTATCAGCATCTCTCACAAAGGCATCTCTGCTTTTATTTAAAGAGAGATGAACAAGACCTGGTTGGACAGTTCAAAATGCCCTGCAGGTTGGCACATGACGTGGGGAATGGCGGGGTTAGGTCAGGTCAAGTCATGCAATCCAACTGAACAAAAACATGGCTCTCAATACAAAATGAGCCAACCCCTCAGAGTAACTGTAACATGTGCAAGGAAAAACTATTCTACATGTACTTTCAGATGTAAGCTACTTATCGCAACTATGTAAGTCTGTGGTACACGTGCCACTGCTCATTATGTTAAAACACATACATGTATGTACAACAATGTGCTTTCAATAAGGCTTGTCGGAAGGTCATGGCTGTGGTTGGAAATACTGCATAAACCTATGGAAGTCAAAGGCTAACCACTGTAGCCACTTCCATGAGATACTGTATCATTATGTGTCTGTCGTGTGTTCAAATGTCATATAATCCCACATCACACCAGTCAACAATTGCTCTGTCATATCGCTGCCTTGATGTTTTTCCCTCTTTTTTGTAAGGGAAGTTATGGGTGACGAAGGAAACTTTGAACATTAGGGGTTAGTGTGTGCATGTGCAAGCTAGCATGTACTACCCAGATGAGGGCTTTTGCTAGACCGCCGCGGTTTTTACTTGAATTTGGCTAGCGGACCAGTGTTAGAGTCGAACCCTGATGGCATCCGTCTGAAATACTTGTCACCGCAACAAGATGAACATCTGAAACACACAAAAATCCTTCTCAATGGAGTTTTAGGGTATTGAGTAATAACTCATAAAGAGACGAGTGTAAAAACCAACAGGTAATGCTTTATAGGAGGATTGAGGACTGATCAGGCCTATCAATGTAAAGCCTTTTCACACGAGACACAATCCCTTGAGCGAACTTGCCCAGGGCGGGATAAACATACATGTACATGTACTTTGCCTGAAGCAAATGTGAAACAACATGGGATTGAACTTGAGGTTAAAAAATCAAGTCACTGCGAGTGTCCACGGGGTGAACTCACCCTGGGGATGGATGTTTTGGAGCAAACAAGGCCTTTAGGTGTGTTGTGCAGTACATGACTTATCTCTTTCGAAAAATTATTCTTTAATACTGGTACAGTGTATCTTGGGTGAACACCTCACGCAGATCAGCATGGTGATTAGGTTTTCAGTCCATGAACAGATCTGTAACATTCCAATTACGTCGTTGCATAGCGCATTCCATATCCTGTATTAACTTCATCCTTTCCTTTTGCAAAGTGCAAAGAAACGATACAACTTAAGACAGGAACATCTTTTCCCATCTAATTTAGTAATGTTCTATCAGCTGCCTGTCTTTTACCGACTGAAGCTGTATTAACCAAACAAATCATCAGGAGTCAAAGTCCCCAGATGGGCATACCACTAAGGTCTTTTCACACGTTCCACTTCATCAAGTTCCTGGAAGTATCATCTGTTTTTCTTTGTTAATCCTCACAATGCCTACTTTTAGCATGTAAAGACGATGAGCGCGTATCCTAATTGGCTAGACTGCCAGTACACTGTTCGCCATCAGATGCATTCACAGCATATGCATGGCCACTGTCTACCCAAGTCAGGTGTAGAGAGCGAGGGAGCGTGAAGGTTTGTCTGTAGCTGTATCTACTACTTTCTCCCATGACTAACTAAATGGAAGACTAGGAAGCCTAATTTCTCAGAAACATTCTCCCCCTCCTCTGCAAGGTCAAACCACTTTCAAAGAAGTGCTGATGTGGTCCATTTTTCCATTGGCCATTCCTCGATCTGCTGGTACATTTCACAGGATACTGGCAAATACTTGTTAAAAGTACAGGTCACTGTGCAATGTTAGGTTGGTGAAGTGGTACTTCCCCCAAACATCATGTAACATCCCTAGTTACCCCTCATCAAACAAACCAGACTTGTTTATCAACTCTAATCAGGTTATGTGTGTTTTCTTTCAAACAACCTCTTGTTTTCTTACTCTCGCCAACTCATAAATAAAAACGTCTTCCACCATCTCTCCTCCAAGAACTGTAGAGAGTACTGTTCATGTGATGCTGTCACAAAATGCACCTAATTTCTAAGGGCTCAGATGCAAAAGATGCACACAAGTGAGGGTCAGTAACATTGCTGAGCTATGTTGCTCATCAGGGCAGTGAATCTCAGTCCTTTTGGGGCCACCGACATGAACACTCACCAACTGATCGGCCAATAATAGCACTGTCTTTAAGCCAAACTGCCGCGAGCAAAAATTGAAGAGGTCTTCCAGGCTTGGGCCTAGGAGCTCCATCACCATCACATTGTAGTCTCCCTCTGCCCCGCACCATTTGATGGACGGGATACCAACTGACATGCAAAGGGAAAGATGAAAACATAAACAAATTAAAACAACTTCAGTAATTGGAATAGTCAAAGATGATTCCAGTTACCAGAGGAAAACAGATATCAGAAAAAGGGCAAATAATCATATACCATGTAATGGTTTTGTTTTATAACACACACATGTACTGGTACATTTGCCCTTGTAACATGATGATAATGATGTCCATGTAAATGTGCCTGTCAAAACAGAAAACATCAGAAAATAGTGTCCTCTGTATGTACACGTACAGGTACCGTATGTGGCTTAAATGGCTGAAAGAATAATGGCCAATTCCACAATGACATAACAAATGCATTCAAAGAGCTTGGTAATCAGACCACCAGCCCATTTCACCTGATAGTAAGGGTGAGGATTAAAGCAAAGTGTCCCCCCCACATCACTGAACTCCTACCAAAACAAGGAGAACTCTGTCCCTGAAATGTCTGCATCTCACTGTCCTCCATGATGTTTGGAAACATCAGACCCAATCAAGCCACCCTCTTTTGAAAACCAGCTGTGGTAAAATGCCAGCTAAAATATCAGATTGCCACCCACAACATGAAAGGCTGTATCAAAGGGCCTTTGACAGAGGCATTCTCCTGTTTCACAGTTACACGTATCTGTACATTAGCTACTGTACACTAAGGTCGGAAGGCTCAGACCAGGGATGTCTCTAAATTCTTGTACAAGTTATGAAAAGTGGTTCTGTGTACTCTTAATTTAACATGCCGAGATGACATAGATGTACAAGTACATTGTAAATGTACCAGTACATGTCCAGTACATACTGTACATGCCACTAGAGATTAAAACAAAAACAAAAAAATCCCAGAAATACTGTAACATGGCAAATACTGTACTCAATGTGATGACAAAGGAAAAAGCTGATAATAAAGCACACTGATCAGACCAGGTAGTGCACAAATGTACCAGTAGTAAATCTACCAGTATTCTGTATTACTGGTATCGTGTACATGTACATACGGCACATGTACATGTAACGGTACATGCGCATGGTTAGTATATTAGTGCATGTAGTCAGCACAGTGCAAACTTTGCATGAATTGTTTGGGGACTCTGGATGTCCTATTTTCAATGTAGTGCACACCAAACCATCTAATCATCTATAAGGATTCCTATCTCTTGCATGCAATGTACACGTTGGTTCCTTCATGTTTACACTCCATCATTTGCTCAAGACGGACTGACTGGGTATACATGATATCTAACGATAGAGACTAGGGTGTCATATCTTCAACAATTGTATTCCTCTGTCAGCTTCCCATGTGTAAAAGGTCAATAGGCCTTTGGGAGAGAACAAAAATGTAAATCAACGACATCTGTGGCACAACACGGGCATCGTCTCACAACGAGGTGCTTACTCAACAAAATGAATGCACGGCCACGTACACACGTAGACGCACGGTAGAGCAAGT
Organism: Acanthaster planci; assembly: GCF_054643075.1. NCBI lineage: Eukaryota > Metazoa > Echinodermata > Asteroidea > Valvatida > Acanthasteridae > Acanthaster > Acanthaster planci. Next base: position 10,140,195 of record NC_141783.1, on the reverse strand, counting down.
GTAGACAACAGCAGAATAAAAACAGTGTGACGCCAAGCACGTTCCGCAGAGAAATGCAAATTGCCGTGATTTGTCCCCTTCGGCGTGGGATTAACATCCCGCACAATTAATTATCTGATTCTGAGAAGATTGGGGAGGGGGACATACCAGTGTTATGACGGCACACTTCTTTTTTCTAACAAGTTGAAGTGTGGCTGGCGTGATGTGCCTTTCTGAACAGAAAATAATATCTGTATAACAAAAACAAGGTCTTTTTCTTTTTAAATTCCGATCTTACATCCAAAAATCATACGAAAGACATAACAATTCATGTGTATTTGTAATGTAAGTGGAGAATGAAAACCCGGAACAATCAATAACACTAAACTGATTCCTTGTCCATCATTTCCAAATTGCCATTACACTGTATGTAAATACAGTGACCAGAATAGTATACATGTAAGTATTTTTCATGAAGAAAGAAAAATACAGTATTTACAAAGATGGTACCCAATTATTTATTCGGACAGTTGATTTTGAAATTCTTTCTCTAGTCTGACAACCGTCTGAGTCGCATCAGTGGATTTTTAATTAAATACTTAGCTAGGCACACACGCATGTCCTCAAGACCAGTTTCCTGTGGTTATTCCATTATTAAAGTGAAGCAGTGTTGTCCTACTGTACATGTATGCAATGTCCCCACAGTACCGTAGATGTTTGCCGCACACTGTATGAACAGTCACTGTACACATCACAGTGAAGAATGCATACATGTACATGTACTCATACACATGTACGGTGCTCACGTACAGTATGCGTACATTGTACATGAACCTGTACTGTACCTACATGTATGTACTGTACGATTTGTTTACTGAACAGCAAACCGCTACCTATATGTACCGATGCATGTCGTAGCCGGTACATGTGCTAAGCTATCAGTACATGTACTGTAGGAGTACACGTACGTACAGGTACGATAACACATGCTGAATGACTGTTTATGTGCGTAATCTTTACAACCTGTAAAGCATGTCTTTGCACTGCAGCATGTACATGTACCAGTTCTTGGCTTTAAGCAACAGTTGACTTGTACAGGTGAATGTACATGTACTGGTATTAGTACCGTACATTTACAGTACATGGGCCTGTATTGTGCAAAAACAAGAATTGACAACTTGCTTTCATGAACATGGACATTTGCCCTCAAAATTATGTCATTACTGAAAATTTTAATTTTATGGATTGACAAAGAATTCTTGACATCTCGATATGACTTACATAATATACATGTACATATGTACAAAAAATTTAGATAACCATGTCCATCTACAAGTACATCTAACTGTAAGTACAGTACATATACATGTACATGTAGTTGTCTTTACAAAATGAATATGGATACACTCTCAATGTACGAAAATTACTTAAGATAATCATATCCATCCACATGTCTATATGTTCATGTACATGTACCGGTAAGTACATGTAGTTGTCTTTACAAAATGGAATAGAGTATGCTCCTGAGGATGCATCATGCACTGCACACGATACATGTACATGTACTAGTAGGCTAGCTTCTTCATTACCCACGTCCCATACACAGCTGTACTGTGTAATATTCCTTCAATGAAAAACACAGCAAACAAATGTATCGTAGACATGTCAAGCTTACATGTACAGACAGGTACATGTAGCCGATCTTATTCTACAAAAGCCCTACTTGTACATGTATGTAAATTGACCGCTGCACAACAAAAACCAAGGATAATGAGCCAGTTCAGTATTCCAACAGCACATGCCCAAAATGAAGTGCATCTGAGGTCATTCAGACGCATGTGCAAGGTCTGCTTCATTAGTGTGTCCCCACATGGACTCACATGGGTACTTTGTTCCCGAATGACCTGGCTTTTTAAAACACAGAACTGGCTGATTCCTAGCTTGAGCATTTACCAGTAAAGCTTAACATCAGGCCAGTTCTCGCCAACACAAGATTGTTTGTGCATTACATGTACTCAACCTTTCACTGCTAGGCTGTAGGACATGTTTCTTTTCACTTCTGATGGATGAATGGTACCAGGGCAAAACTGAAAATGCTACATGTATGTACCGTACATGCACGGGGTATCTTCCTAATAGTAACATTACATAACATTACAAAATTCTTTCATTCTTTCATTATGCATGGGCCGATGAATAAAAAAATTTGTTTCGCCTTCACTAAAAATACATGTATATGTTACTGAAATCCTCACCTGATTTTTTTTTCCAGCTTTCCTACATGTACCTGACATGAAATTAAAATTCTCTACTTACATGTTGCAAATGACACATGAAGCAGCACGACGTTATAGCGGTACATTACATGTAGTTCCTATCTGGGGAAGTCATCACTGTTCAAAGCAAGCAACTTCAACTCTGGGTGTAACACTACCTGCAGCTGTATGCAACCCGGCACATGGTGACTGAAGCTGCCTTTGATGCACTTCCTAGTCTGCCAATCATGGAAAAGCTAAACAACCAGCCTACCATGGTAGAGCTTGGTACTGACTGCCTTACATGTGGGAAGGCATGTCAATAGCCTGTAGCAAAACTGGCGCTCTGCTGTACAAAATCTCGGAGAGTGGAATGTCACTTTTATTACAGCACCTTTACAAGCTTCTCTGCCTGTGCTTGGAGGACTAGACCAAAAAGATATACGAGATGCCAATATTCTCACCATCTACAAACACAAGGAAAGTTACAGCAACTGTAAAAACTGTGTACTGTATCATGGCATCTAACTCCTCAACATCACTGACAAAGTCTTTGCCTATGTCATCCTGGGATGCCTGCAGAGCTTCGCCTTGCAAGCCTACCTGGAGTCACAGTGTGGTTTCTAAGCCAGCAGATTGAAGTTGGCTATGATGTTTTCATAATGCTGGCTACAGAAGAAGTGCTGAGAGCAGTGGAAACCACTGTACGCAGCCTCCATCAACTTGATAAAAGCCTTTGACCTGATCAGTAGAAGTGGACTCTTCAGTCTTTGGCAGAAGGTTAGCTGCCCCTCAAGGCTGCTCCAAATGGTACATGTAATTTCCTTCCGTGAGGGGACACACAGCACCGTCTGCTTCAATGGTGCAACCTCTGATACCTTTCCTGCAAGCAGAGGAGTGAAGCAAATCTGTGTAATGGTTCCATCCTTTTCAGGATCTTTTTCTCCACGCTCCTCTGTATACCTTAGCAGACTGCAATGTGGCTATCTACATACATGTACATACCTTTGCCCCAGAGTTGATGGGAAGCTCTTAAACATCGCTTGCCAAAACAAAGGTCAGACAGATCCTGATACATGTGATGCTCTTTGCTGATGATGCAGCACAAACCTCACATGCTGAGGCCGGTCTTCAACAGTCAATCGTTTGTCCCACACTTGCGAGGAGTTCGGGCTATCTATCAGTCTAAAGAAGACAAACATCAAGGCTCAGGATGCTGTCCCTCCCCCAGATGTCACAATCAACAACTAACATCTTAAAGAGGTAGACACCTCTCTTAGTTTTGATTTGCTAGTCAAGCTCCCTCTCTTTCAATGTAGGAATAGGCACCAGGATTGCCAAAGCTGCAACTGTCATGGCACGACTTAAAACAAGAAAGTGGGGAACAGCAGCATGCTGACGGACAGCACCAAGCTGCGTGTGAACCAAGTTTGCGTACTTGGCACTCTCCTGCATAACAGTGAGTCTTGGACATTGCACGGTATGCGTAACAGGAGAAACAGCTCAGCAGCTTCCATCTTCGCTGACTTAAGACGCATTCTACTTATTCGCTGGCAGGACAGAGTGTCAAACACAGAGGTCCTTCCACATGCCCTGTGTCCTAATCCTGTCCACACTACTCAGCCAATGACATCTCAGGTGGCTGGGCCATATGGGTTGCATGGACGCTGGTCGCATCCCAAAAGACATGCTGTGTGGGGAACCTCACAAAGGCCCCAAAGCAGTCAGACAACTGCATCTCTGTTTGCAAGATGTCTGTAAATGTTGGATGGCATAACTCCAACAACTGGGAGGGCATGGAAGACAACAGTGCAGCTTGGAGGGCCAAAAAAGGGTGTGTAGAGGCACAAAAAACATCAGGAATGACCAGCTTACTGACAAAATAGCGGGGAGAAAAGCAAGGGCAGCCTCTGTCAGCTCCATCCCTCTACACGTGCTGGTATGTCTGCAGTCAATGTGCAAGAGACTGTCATTCAAAGGTGGCTCTCTTTAGCCAATTCAGGAAATGCTCTTGCAACTGCATCTCATCAGTGCTACACCATAGTCTCTCGAGACATATGGATACGGACGACGAACTTAACACATGATTGTTCTACGCCCCATGACACGATTATAATTAGGGCTGAGTCATTTCATATAATTGACTATTTGAATATTCAACCTTCAATTAGATTTAAGAGACAAATATTCCATCATACCGGCCAGTAGATTGTTGAACAAAACACATAATCAGTCACAATAATGCACACAATTGCACATTATAATCTCTATAATAGCTTCTCACTTTTAGGACTATTTCCAGCCAAGATTTAGCAACAAAATTTAGTAACTTGTCAAATTTTTAGGAATATTTAGCAACTTCTTTGACACCACAATTTGTGATCACTGAGAGACCACTGACAATTTCATCTGATGCAGCCATCTTCCTCTTTGGGCCTCTAGTCATTTAACTGAAAGTTGAAATCCTGTCATGAAGGTTTCATTATATTTTATATCAACAAAATTTGTATAAATACATCATTATTACAAAGACAACCATCTTGGCACATACATGTATTTTTTGTAATAAAAAGCTATTTCCATATTCTAGAATGGGTTCTAATGTACATTGTACTGTTGGGCATATGAACTGCCTTTGAGTTTCTGAAATATTCTTCAAACAAGCCACAATAGTGCAATTTTTCTCATTTAAAAAAGTAAATTCTCCTTTTTTTTCATGAATTTTGCACTTGAATATTCAAATAAAAAAATAAACAAATATTTGATAATCGGTTGAATATTCAAATATTCTGCACAGCCTTAATTATAGGTACGAGTATTTCAGGTGCAGCATTTTGGACTCAGCATTATGTTAGATGGACACTTGATTCCAAATATGTACACATATAATGTGTCACAAGGTTCCTCAATGAATGACTGACACCATCTCCCTCCAGACTTACGATGTACCTGTAATCTGAAAACCAAGCCGACAGTGTCATTTGGACATCAACTTCTCTTTTAACATGCTTTCAGCTTCCTTTTGACTTTTCAGCTTCTACTTTATATACCGGTAATTGTTGATTTCTCACACATATGGTACCGATATATATAGGTACGTACAGTACCAGTAAGTGTACATGTACATGAATGAATTAAGCCAATACTGGTTCTCATAACTCATTTTGCACTGGATTTTAAATGGTACTGGTAGCTGCACTCAATCTGTTTTAACCCTCCTTCTGTTTTAACTGTCAAAAACAGTCAAAAATGGCTTCCACTTGATTTCCCCCATTACACAGACACATATAGGAAATTTAACTGATTTTGACTGACATGACAATTGAGTCAAGAATGTATCTTACATGTAGCAGAGTAGGGTTAATACACGCATTCATAAGGTACCTTTGCGTCTCAGTTAACCTTGTTTTCAACTTTTGTTTCACTCTTTTGAAGCACATTTTACTGCCTTTTTGGTTTTTATGATAATGAGTATTTCCATATTCATGAGCAAAACTGCGATGTCATCCGAGGAAGAAAGCCTCCCTGTAAAACTGATTTGTACAAAAAAGTCCTACATTTTTGTAGATGCTGCTGGACTAAATTTTCTCTTCTTTACTGATTCACTGTTGTTTATGAGCATAGCAATAAGCAAGTATCAATCCCTTTCTCAGTTAACGATATGTTCTCAGTAAATTCTGGGTTCACAATTTAAACAGAAAAAACCTATGCACTGAACTACTGGTATGTTTTCCCTGGATGACATCACAGCAACAGTGCCCTCAGGTGTCCAGGAAAGTATGGATAATTTTCAGTGTTTAAAAAAGTGCACTTATCAATGCATTTAACCAAATAGTAATATAAAAGAACTTTCACAGATTCTATGGTATATGTTTAAAAAGAGTACAAAAATGTAGAAAAAATTTGGTCTTCAAATTTTTTTTACAGTTTATTGTGAGCACACACATGCACTTGTGATCTCAGGACAAAGTAATACTGGCAATTCTTGGAAGAGATCCATATTCTATATTAAATCAGCCACTGAACCAAATGACAAACACTTTGATTTCCTGTGACAATAGTGTAGAGATTGATGGAAAAAATCAGAAATAACGGAGCAACCTGTTGCAAGATGAAGTCCAGTCACACCCACACCTAAACCTACATGGGATTATTTTTAGGCCATTTTTTCCACTTCTGAGTTTGGGCCAAAGTGGAATTATTCCAAGGGTGGTGACTCAGGCACGCTCTGGCAGGATGCCTGAATGTAGGTCTAAAAAAAGCTGGGACTGCCAAACTACATAAACTGCCACTTGAAAATAAAGATTATCGAGTGCCTACTGATACTTACAGATTGCTAGAAAATTACAGTCCTGTAGAAGACACATGTACATGTACACGCACGTACATCTTGTAATGATGCTTCACTTTAACATAGGATCACTTGATGTTTGAGAGTGTTAGAAGAGGAAGTTTATATGTAGCACAGGGTGCCTTGAAAACATTCACTGCAATACTAATATGAAAATTAAGATTTAAACTGTCCAAATGCACTTGAGTAATCTTTTCAGAACTTCACCAACTATAACATTTTCAGTTTAACTTGTCCACCAGAAAATGTGGATTTTAAGAGCATCTGACAGTGACCAAAACAACAGGAATGAGTACTAGTAATGGAATATGAGTCAAAGTCATGCAATCTCCTGTACTGCTCTGGTGGGATTTCTGCCAGTGGGCTTCAAGAGGCACATTCAGTTCCTGTGAAATTTGACTTGCCAATCAGGAAAGCTTCAAAGCATTCTAAAAACACCAATGTGTCCCCTGACCCATTTAGTGTTTAACTCTCCCTCCATCCCTCCTCCCTCAGAGACGCCACCACCAAAGGTCACTTTCAGGTCACGCTGGTTGACACTACCGCATGTGAAGTCCATCAGCTGCTAAATCACCACAAAGAGTTCAAGCCATTGTACCAGTACATGTACACATGGGGGAGACTGCACAATCACCATGAACAAATGGCTTTTCTTATATGGAACACACTGCTAGCCCTGCATGCATGCACGGCACTGGCCTGTACCAGTAGATAAAAATCCACATCTTCATAGCAAGATAAATTCATGGTATATCACATATACATAAGGAGACTTAACTGCAATTTGTAAGAACCTGGCAGTGCTAATGCCAGTCTACATATTGTACATGTGCAATGTACGGTAAATCACTGTCATGTACCGGTATATTGGATGTTCAATAAGTTAAACAACAAACAGTTAGCATGAACATAATTTCCTTGACGAGTCAAAGGCTCAAAATGTGTTCAGGGTCATTCTATTTCTATAAATTAGGGGTCCGATTTTTTTTAGCATCCCTGTCACATTTGACATATGACTGTGTAAGTTCAGAACACATTCTCTAACTTCCCAAAGTGATGAATTAATTCAAATACCTGCCAAACAAATAGAAAGTTTGAAATCAATTTCAGTGATATTTCCTTGTCAAATGACACAGGTTAGGTGTAAAGGGACATGAAAACTATCACACTATTGGACCCAAAATTTACAGAATGACCCTTCAACTTGTAGACATACATGTACTCTGAAAGGATACAAGTGCATGGACATTCTCAAAAGCAGTGTCTTCACAATACTGTACACTTAAGTCAGTCAAATTAACAGTCACAATGCAAAAGTACCGGTATCTCGATGTTCTCCTAGATGTAAATTTTAAACTTGGTGGCTCTTTTAAGGGGACCCAGATTGGCATACATGTTGTGGCTCTTTCCTTGTCTTCCATCTCTGCAACCTGGGTTCATAATCCCAATATACCGGTAGGTAAACATGTTGACTGGATTTCAGTCCTCACCTGATTTTAAGGGGTTTCTTTAGGAAGATAATGTACATGTACATGTACCAGTACGTGGGTTTTCCTCCCACCTCTTAAAACTAAACATTTCCTCATTGTCTCCTTCACTGTGAGGGCCCCAAATGATCAGCTTTCACTGGATTTTCACAAAATCATTGAAACTGGTTCAAACTTAATACAGTAACTAAATAAAAAAAAGAGCACTGTATCTGTTGCCTAATCAGGGCTGTTAATTAAAAACAGTGTTAACTGTGAGGTTTTCTAAATAAAAGGCTCAGAAAACTTAGCAAAAAGCTTCATGTACACATACCAAAGTATTTCATTTGTAAATATGAACTTTGATAGTATTAAAGAGTACCAAAATGCAAGTCCACACAAGTACTAACTTGTCCCCTCAACTGGCTGCACTGTGTTGTCTTTTTTTAAAGCAGATTAAGTTTGCTTTGGACAACAAAAAACAACTTGGGTGACTCATTCATTCCTTGCTCTACGCTGTGGGCAAGTCCCTTTGTTTGGTGTCACACAACGGGTCACTGGATAGGTTACTGTAGATCACATTCTTAGACAGTTTTTGCAATAGTGGCTCAGGGATGACTGCGTACAGTACCTGTATTACATGTGTGCATGTACATGTACATCAAAGTAGGTACATACACGTACTGTGCATGTACAGTGTAACAGCTCAACATGTATCCATGCAGTGACACAAAATGTAATTCTCATACAAGCACATACAGCAAGTACAAGAAATACATATTTTCATCCCTCTGTAGTCCATACATGTACATGTACAGTACATGTATTCATAATTCACTTCTCACTGGAACATGGAAGAGTACATTGTACATGTACGCAAATCCAAGTTGGACAATGAATGAAACAATTATCAACAAGTGTCTCAGTTAGTGAGTTACATACTGTAGATGCTGGTGTACCGGTGCGGTGCATTAGATACAAAAATGGTATAGCCATACACAAACTACATGCACATGGTACACTTAAAATAAACAAAATCAAATATTATGTGTGCATATATACATGCATATACATGTACAACATGTGAAAGAATGGGTACAAGTACATTTATGCACTTGATAGAACACTGCACACAGGCCTGCAGGCAACACTTGAACTGCAGGTAGACAGTGTGTACTTGAAACCAGTACACATACATGTACTATATTGGTACTGTACATGCACAAGGGATTGTTCACGTTATGCATGTAATGTTACGCATACATACTGGTTTGTTATATCATGGAAATAGATTGAGGATGTTTCCTCGGTCAAGAATCCATCACAAGATATACCGCAAAAACATTCATTGAATCGTGAGAACATGACAAATGTTTGCCGTGGTACGTGAGTGATTTACCCCAAGGGATACATGTACATGTACAGTACATTACCTTGATCTTTCCCACAGTTGAAAGGTTAATTGTTTCCCCTGGGGTGCATTAACATGACCTTGGGTACAGGCTGTAACAGGGGTCCATGAGTTCCATGGTACAAAACACCTTGGATCCCTACATCGGCAACAAAAATGTACAGGGTATCCCTGGTACAAGAAGTTGGAAAAATCATCAACCATGCATGTACCCGTACATGCAGATGTATGGTAACCAATACGCATTCCCACCACACACTACCGTACACTGTACATGTACATTTATATTCTGTATACAGGGTACATGGACTTCAAGACTACCAGCACCGGTACCAGCACGTACATTTTTCTTGCAAGCAGTTACATGTGCATGTACATTACCTTATGTACATTCCCATGTTACATGTACCGGTATGTACCGGTACTTTTCAGTTAAACACACACTGTTATTCTTATTCTGCAAAACTGCCTGCGTGTATCATTTACAGTACACGTACAGTGGTATAATATGCACATAATACATACATATAATATCAGTAAATCTTATGTAATTCTAAAATGTACATGTACAAATGTAAGTACTGTATTTGGGGAAGGAAGAAATGAAGATTTTATGAAAACTACTGGTAGATATCAAAATCAGACATACTATGAAGCTGGTACAGTACATGTACATATAACCTTTAGATTAAAACAGTCTAATGCTGATATGTTCTTGAATTTTTAACTCCATCTCCTGAAATCACTGCCTTTGCATTACACTGTACATGTAGATGTGGGTCTTTCTCTTAAATAGGGGGCCAAATGAGTGACATGGTGGTCAAAATTTCAAAATTATCTAAACCAAATCAAAACTTGTTGATATGTAATTGATAATACATACATGCAATAAATGGAAATGATTTTTGCTTTGAATAACTACTTGACGTGTACATAATTTGTGCAGTGGTGCAGGAATTTATTTGACGTGTAACAGAGAAACCAAATCTGATGGTTCTATGCATGTCATTTTTGGTTGGTAAAGGTTTCTTTTCAACTGTTGCCAATTTTGTTTTGTGTACATACCATATATTCTCATCACAAGTTGTTTTTTTTCTGGATAGGGTTTCAGGCGGCATAAAAATGAGCAAACATTTTCCCCCAAAATTCACTTTTTGACTGTTTTTTAAATCATTTTGGAAAGTTTTGTTTGGTTTAACACAGAGTTGCTTAAATAGCAAATATATGGCACAGCTCATAGGTAAGCATGCCATTTAGCTTGTGCACCTTTGCTAGAAACATTAAGTGTTTTGAAGTTTTTAGTTTAAAGAGCTTTATGACTCATTTCACATGTACATGTAACAGAGAAACTGGTTTCTCTGTTACACGTGGGAAAACTGTCACAATACAAACATTAATTTACACTGGGAACTACATTAGAGTTTGTTGTAACAATGGCAACAACATTTCATGTCTGCAGTCAATGAATAGTGATCTCAAATAAATTAGGGATACAAAAATACTCTAAAACCTGTCCATATTTCCAATGTATGGGAATTAGTGCAAAGCAATTTTGATGTCATAAAGCATTACAATTGTCACCAAGCATTGCACATATTGCAGTGGGTTCAACATTAGTGAATAAAAAACGAAACCTTTTGTAATGAAAATGTAGAAGAACTAAGGATTGGGGCTAAAAAAGAATTCTTGTTAAAGGAGAATCTTGTATTTAAAGTGCTGTTATTAACAAGGTTGGACTGTCAAACTTGTCACGCACCCACTGGCCTACTTGAAAGTTAAAAACCTAACTTCTGTGTTTACTGGATAATGAAGAAAATTTCAAAGAATTCGGAGTTACAGAGATACATGTACATACTTAGATGCTGGTTCACATTTTAATCGAGTGGAATGTGAAGAAAGTTTGATATCACGAAGCATTTATGCCAAAAATTTCAACAAAATCCCCACGTCCAATTTTGTGATTTGAGCTGTATGCTAATGTTGTTGATGACGTCACAGCGTGCCGGCCTAGCGGACCATTCACAAAATAGCACCAGCATGCCGAGTCGGCCAGCGCGGCACACACGCGCCGGTGACTGTTTCCTGAGAGGTGTAATGTGCATTGCACTGTTTCCATGTGGTCATTGCCACTGAACGTTCCGCCGCTCATAAGACAGTCGCCGGCGCACGTTTACTGACTTGACACAGCACGCTGTGAATGGACCGCTAGGCCAGCATGTCATGACATCGTTAACGGACACTAGATACAGGTAAACTCGCAAAATGTAAAATGGCGACTTCCAGCTCGACGACATGCATTTCTGATTCGAAGGGGAAATGTGTTTCCTTTCTTCCATTCTGCTCATTTTTTTTTGTGAGTTTTAAGTGGCTATCCTGCTCCTGTATATGTTGAGTTTCTGGTAAATTTTACCTTCATGTCTTGAGAAGAAACCCGCATCCTGTAACTTTTTGTCACAGCGTAACATGCGAGTAACAAAAACTTCAATCGAAATTTCTCGACAATGAAAGAATGGCGGGAACCTGGCATGTTTGTGTCATGTGACAATCACGTGACAGCGCATGCAGGCTTGCAATATGATCCCGACTCAGGCGAACGTTGGAAGTTGCACAAAGTTTTTTGTTTACAACGTAATGATTTTGTGAGTAACTAAAATATTTTTTTACGAGAATTGACAGGGATATCTTCAAAAATGTTTGGAATCATCTCAGACACAAGTTAGTAGGAGATATTTTGGGGATGACTTAGAGTTGATAGTTAAGGTTTTCAAAATGATTTGCAACAGCTTTTTGTTTGTTTTTAACAGCCAAAAATGATTTTCACTTCGTAACAAGTGGAGGAACGAAAAGTTACGTTGTTATATCAGATTATGACGGCACCTGTATTCTCAATTAAAATGAATTTTATTTGGAGATTTATCCGATATCATAATTTACTTTTCTGTTGATAGGATAGTTAGAAAATAAACGATGTGTTTTGCCAGTGGTATGAAATGTCATATGAAACAGGTCTTCAAAAATGTCACACTAAATACCGAAAAAACAGTGAGGAACGATGAGGTTTTGCCCTTGCAATTATTGTGTAAATGAACTTTTTTTAATGTTAATGAACTGAATGTAATCAACACACATTAATTGACAAATACATATGAAAGTTAAAAGGGAAAGTGAAACTGGTCTTACTTTAAATGTTCATGATAATTGTGATGTCCCTAAAATACACATTGGCTCCCATATTAAAATAAAGACCCGCGTACAAGTGCATACATACATGTACACTACACATGTACATGTAAGAAAATCATACACTTCTTCCTGAGATAAGGAAATGGATGCCCACATATCATTACTTGCTGTGCCTGTCAGGGAGTGAAGGATTTTCAGTAGCCATGGCAGCTACATGTACATGTATGTAACTCTGATATGACTCTATGACTCAATCATCCAGTTAATATTGGGAGAAATCTACTTGAGAATGGTGAACAGTTGGGGAAGTTGGCTCTTCGAAAAGCAGAAGACACATGTACATGTATGTAATCCCTAATCACTTCACAGGCTGATTTTTAGTTTGAGTTACTCCTTTTTTCAGCAGTTGTGTGTACAAGTACATAAGACTGAGTACAACATCTTGGCTTTCACTGTCAAATTGATGGTCCTTAATGAGAATCACCTTGAACCTATCGGTACTATAGTATCCCCACCTAAGCTGCAGAATCAAAGTAGCACGTACAGTACATGTACTGTATGTCAACTGACATGTACATGTACATCAATGCCTGTACAACCACAATGGTCAACTACATGTACATGTACTGTACTACCGGTACGTCATACAGCAGCGTAGTAGAATCAATGTGTTACATGTACATGTACATGTACATGTTCAAGAACATGAAACTACATACGTACAAGTACATGTAATTTCTGATTCTTTGTAATGCTTATGAGCATAAATTATGAGTACATGTTCAATGCAGTGCAATACAACTGCACATGGAACAGATCCCAGTGAGACGACTGTTATGTAAAGAACATAAATTTCTTGATTAATCATTGACAAGGTTCTGGTACATGTATACCATTATCAATATTTCAATACATACTTGTGCCCACAATAAGGTTACAAAGGTAAGAGGTCTGCCCAAACAAAGATGAGTTTCTTCTTGAATACCCACAGCACCATTAGCAATACAACAAAACGAATAAGCACAATGGACATGATCCTTACTTTTTATGCACAGTCAGGAATCTGCAAGTTTTGTGCTTTGGATTAAACTCTTAAAACACAAAGAAAGTGTCATTGTTTAGGAGGAGGGGGGCAAATGAAAGATTCTCCTTCGGCGCAGTGGCTCCAAAACAGCTGATTCCTGGTGAACAAGGGGGCAGGGGGTACAGTAAAATGATCTTTAAGCTCCCAAGAGATCAGTCGGATTCCAAACAATGTACATTAAGCATACATGTACGATACATTTTGCATATGATGTACATGAACACTGGCATGTCTAATGGGCATGTTAACATGTTTGCGTTTTACCCATCGGACAGTACATTGAGCCCATGTGCTGCTTTTACTAAATACATGGATGCTGAATGCGATATACATGTACGGTATGTGTGAATGGGATACAAAGGACATTTACATGCACCGTATGTGTACTGTGAAAATGCATTAATTCTGTGCATACGGTAGTGTCCACAAACATTCCTGTTCAATGTTCAACTGTTTGTACATGAGTGTACTGTACTAACTAAATGTTTGAAAATATAGGTGTTTCATCAAGACCTCATAATTTTTGGCTATCACAAGTTCATTTTGATCATCTGATTTGTACATGCACTAGTAAGTGTGCCGGTATATGTACAGCTCATGTGGGAAAGAAGCACATTAGTGCAAAATTGTGTCGTTCTGAAACAAAAGGTGCTCATGACGAAAAGAGCAAAGACTTGATAGCTGACCAAAATAACCACAGTTGAAAGAACCTACAGTATTTTAGCAACAGGAGTTACATGTATGTCATTCTGGTACACAGAAATTTATGTGCGCATACATGTACATGTAAGTGTTCAGTAGTTACAGCTGCACATGTAAGGTCACAAATCCACAGGTACAGTACACGTACAGGTATAAAGAGTGCATAAATTATTGGTAAATAAGAAATATAGGAAATGAACGACATTTTATGCTGCAGCCTCAAAGGTGTAGAATCCAGTACCGTAAACTTACAAAATACTTCCTCTTTAAAGTACAATTGTACATGTATACATATGGTACATGTATGTAAAGCTCTGTAGAGATTTTTTCAAATTAAAAATACCTAAGCAGACACCAAAGTCAACACCTGCTCCAAATATCCAGCCTGATAACACAAAGAACCTTTCTCTTTTTTTATGGCAAAACTGATGGCCATGTAATCACAGCATGATGACTGTGTCTTCAATTCGATGAGATTTATCAGTAGTCAGTTTTGCAAATGTGGGTATACAAAGAGAGCTCAGTTCAAGGAGATAATCTCCAAACCCATTTGGAACTGAAACGTTAGCATTTACATGAACACAAGTCCTCAAACACTAGACAGGGGAAATATCGTACTTTGGAATGGTTATTTCCAAAACCAAGTTGTGCATGTATGTGCGTGACATGTATGGAAGGGACATACACTTGCCCTACCCTGATCAGTGTTTCAGACAATAATGAATCACTAGCCTTCCAGTTATTTTTCAACATGAAACCAGTTCTCCCACAATGAACAATAGGGAGCAACCCCTGCTGCACCCTCCAAACCCAGACAGCAACTGGGATCATTTGTGGCCTGAAGAGGGCAGAGCCCCAAGTACAGGTTGAATTATGTACATGACTAAACATCTTTAGCATTAGACGTTTTCAAGGCGCCTGCTTCAACAAAGGACACAGGCAGCCAGGAGGCAATCAGGCTCAACAAGCATTGTGCTTATCCAGACAACATACAGAGCAGCCAAGGTCCAAAACATTTTGGACTGAGTGGGTGCCGCTGAATGCAAGAGCAGTATGGAGTCAACAACCCACTCTCGAGTTGTGATTGAAACTTTCTGAAATTGAGTGAAAGATTAAGAATGGGTTGTACTGGTAAATGAGTCAATAAAACATTATCTCCAACAACTGGAGTTGTCTTATTTTATTAGCCAATTAAAATCTGATGAGT
This sequence comes from Acanthaster planci, assembly GCF_054643075.1. Lineage (NCBI taxonomy): Eukaryota > Metazoa > Echinodermata > Asteroidea > Valvatida > Acanthasteridae > Acanthaster > Acanthaster planci. The sequence goes on along the minus strand of NC_141783.1, from coordinate 10,124,557 downwards.
TACAATGCAGAAACTGAATGTTGGATGGAGATAAAAAAAATTTGCAAATTTGTGGCAAAATCACTGTACGGTACAATACAAAGACTCGTTATAAGTACATGTACATACTGCACCTTGAACTGATTCAGATCAATTTGGAGCAGTGCTTTGCAGTGAGTTCATTCACCATGAGAGACTCGGTCAAAATATTAAGAAACAATGAAATAACGGTACGTATGCAAAGGTATTCAAACTGAGTGTTGTTCAGCTAGCCACTAAACACAGTAAGTTTCAACCTGTAAAAGCAAAAGCAATCTCACCTTCATGCTCTACACTTCAGTAAAGGCAAACAGAAACAGTTTCTGGGTTTCAGTATGGCGGAATACATGTAATTCAGCATAGAAAGATCTTATTTTTGTATCAGTACATGTAACCATATTTCACTATCAATCGCTCTACTTTGTCCGGAGGCACAAGTGACAAAATATAAATCACTTTGAAAGGACTAGTTGCGAGTCTTTTCTCGTTTGGATTTGAAGAGGAAATGGAAGGCTTTGTCAATGTACACAAGTAAGCACAAACAACACAACAACTTCTCAAATCAAGCCTCGACCTGCCAGGCAAGTTAACTATTTTTGCACTGGCCTGCAGGAAGTTTCACTAGCCCACTGGACATTGTTAAAGGGTTACAGAAATAGAAAACTGGGATCGCGAACCGCCAAAAGGAGGTTTTTTTGTGGGCGGGGAAATGCAGGATCTTTTATTCATTTGCAGTCACAATTAATGGGTAAACATTAAATTTATGATGTTTTTGAAATAGTTACATATTCATTGTTATTTTGAAATACTTCATGGAACTAAATATTTTCTATTTCTGTAACCCTTTAAGTAAAACCATAGAGGAAGGACATAAGAGTTTGAACTGCCCAGGCTATAACATCTGGCCAATTGCCGCTTTCTGGCATGCCCGGTATGTCCATAGTGCCAGAGTTGTAACTCCTTCTGTGTCCTTCCTCTACGGTAAGACTAACTTTGAATGTCTTTTTTGAACTAAATTTTTTCAACTGCTGCAGTGGAGCAATGCTAACAATTTTGAAACTTTAAAATTGGAGGATTCAAAACTGTTACAATTAATAATACACAGCACATACATGTATAATCAGCATATCAGCATTTTTAACTTTTGTTTTATTCAGCTGTACAAATGTACATGTGCAATGTAGGTGTTCTTTAAAAGCATGCCGGGCAAGGTAAAGAATGCATTTTACTAGTTTTTTAATAAACTATATGTCGGTCTAGTGCCAAGATCAAGGCCTGTCAAATGTTTAAAGACATGCCTAAAGTACATACATGTATATTTTACTGCATGAATCAAAGAGTATGTTATGACACTTTTCACACAATTTCAAGTGCTTGTCTGCAATTTCTGCGACTTACAATAACCTGTTACAGCGTTATATATATTGCTTTACACATGTCTTCCCAAGTTCCCATCCAATGCAAAAAATATATACATGTACGTGTATATCAGAACACTAATTTCAAAATCACGAGCTGGAAAAATTTTACCTGTCCACCGACTTACAAAACTCTATACAGATAGCTACTGTAAAAGCAGCTGTTAATTTTTTTTCTTATTTTTGTAGCTGAGCTAAGCTAAGTTTAATCAACAGCGGACCAGTGCATAGCACAACTGCACAACAACTTTGCTGTGTGAATACCACAAATGGTACAAGTGGCACACTATTTCGACAAAGTGCTGGGCATTTGTCAAGGGGAAAGCAGAAAGAGGGAAACTCACCACCTCCCTGCATCATGCGGTAGAACTTGCTCTCTATATGGAGCTGGGGATGCTTGGACTTGACACATTCTAACTTGATGGCAACCTCTTCGGCAGTTCCAATATTAGTCCCTGTATATGCACATGTAGTAATCACATGAAATCCATGAGTCTGCAGAATATCGATAGATACCGTACATTTGACCTCCAGGAACACTCACATTGGCAAAAACCTGATGCTATTAAATGGAAACAAAACTGGATCAATGACAAATGAACTTTACAGTTACAATGCCATCTGATCAATCTGATCCCCATGGAATTAATATACATGTACATGAAAGCTGTCAACAGACATGACATTCCACAAACTTTGCAGGAATAAATGGTTGAACAAAAAGTTGGCAAATACATGTACTTGTGTACATTAGCCACTTTGCGTTATGTACATGTAGATACATAAAAACCACAAACAACAAACACCCCCCTAAAAAAATAAACCTTGAGGCTTACCAGATTCAATGGTTATTTGTTCATAAACCTCAGATGACTACATGTATGTGTACTGTAACTCAAACCTTTTCCTTTTTCTTCAAGGGCTCAAGGTGTCACTAACCAAGGAATCAATCAGTAAGGTCAGTGGCACCAATGGCTACACACTTAAAGGTAGTGTACACCATTGGTAAAATCACCCAAATCGGACTACCATATAATACTGAAATATCTTACTAGAAAGTTCATAACAGCCTCAATCAATCTGCAAAATATTTCCGCCCTGGATGCTGTAGTTTTCGAGCAAATAGAAACTTTGTCCTCTTTTTTATGAAGGTCGGCTGACCATCGTGAAAGAGTTCATTTCTTTTCGAACATCACATTCTTCAACAGGTGTCAATTTTCTTCTGTGTAGTGTTTGCAGATGTTGTGAAAGTCTCCATTAATAAACGGGTAAACTCAAAAGCAGCTTAAAATATACGGACAGAAATTTACCAAAAGCATTGTGAACTGAAATCATAGGAAGCTGAATGTAAGGTGTAAAGTGGAAATAAATTGGATCAGTGTGAAGTTAGCTTTTATTTAAGGAAAGGATTTTCTAAACGTGAAGAATTCCAAATCACCCCTAGAGCATAACTGTATAATCCCAATATGGTGGCTGTTCCGAGCAGAATGGTGAAAGGGATTTTCGTCAACAAAAAGTATAATTTCCATACGTTCAACCTCCTGTGTTTCGGACAAAATTTCTTCTTTGCTTATAATTATTAGTAAATCAACTATAAGAATGGAATTTTTCGACTTTCATTGACGTGTAAACTGACGTGAACTGACGTGTGGTGCCCTTTGTTCATTTCCGTCTTTTACAGTTGTGTTATCTCTGTTGCTTGTTATTTCACTGGTAATTTGTTTACTGTTAAAAAGAAAGAACTGCTGCATGGCCCATCTAGCAAGGACACTAATCCAGCCCACCAAAATTGGTAATTTTGAGCATTTGAAAAAGTTTTGGTTTAATGACAACACTCGTTCACGCACTGCAGTGCAGTGGTGCGGACCCTACTGTTGGGATCCTTGAATTTTCACTTCTAACAATTATGTATGGAGCAACATTTCACCTCCCATCTCAAGAAAAGTGAAATTTAATCAAACTCCAAACATTCTGATTCAGAAATGTCGATTTCATATTCCCCTACAAAGTTCCAATGAAATTTTATTTTGGCCAGATTTTCTGATTTTTTTTTTCCGAAGTACAAAATGAACTTTTTAAAATCATGCGCCCAAAAATATGTAAATTTTTTCTTTTTACATTTTTTAATTAGGTGAGAAGAGGTAATAATTCTTTACTAGAATTTATCAATTTTATAGAACATCTGGAAGTTTTTGTGGGATTTTCTCAGATATGTTAATAATAACGTTCATATCATTCACTCGTCACCCAGCACCAGATTCAGGGCGCTGGGTGACGAGCAAATTCATACCAGACCCATCTACAAAACGCCGTGCATATTGAAGTATACAAGTCTTACATGCATCCTTTGGTTCGCGACAAACATGCAACTTGTTAAAAAGCACAGTGATAGGCCTTTGTCTAAAACTACGTATTCACAGTGCCAAAAGTTCCACTTTTGGGTTTCACAACCCCTCCCCAGTGTCTGGTCAGGCAATGGGCCTCAATCCACAATGCTACCGGTACATTGTCGAAGAGGCGCATTACTCCAAGGTAAATTCTCAGCCTTTGAACTGCTCCTTTTTAAGGGAATGAGAAAATGTCATGCCTGTTTCCTACCCTGACCCTGCAGATGTTGTTTGCTTATACTACCAATGCCCTGTAATCCATAGATTTTATGCAAGATAAATTATAAGACCTTCAATTTAAGCATTGAAAATGCCACTTTTTTTTTTATTTTTCAAAAAGGAGTTGACTCAAACATGAATCAAGTCAGTGGAATGTAAGTTGCAGTGAATATCACACACCGTAATCAGCCAATCTTGTGAAATTACGACAAAAAACCAGTGGTGTTCACTACCCAATAAGCTAGGCCTCCCAGAAAAATGATATCACTTAAATTATCTGTGTAATCTCTGAATCAATGACACACATTACTTACACCTGTTCATTCTGTTGCCATACTCGTACCCAACATTTATGCACAAAACGAGTTAACGAGTTCAACAACAACTTCAGCAATTTTTGTCATCTCTGACCAATACAAGTATGCTTAAAATGCAACACTGAACAGAAATTGAATTTTAATTGGTGAATTAATAACTGCATCATACATGTACATGAATACATAGTCACACATACCGGTACAAGTTATCTACCAGGTAGCATCAACAGACTTCAGTGACGTCATTCTTTGTTTACAAATGCACTTTCCAATAGAGACTCAGTGGATATTCTCCCAATTCCCTGCCATAGCTAAGCGCACATGGAAACAAAGCGTGACGTCATGTTGTTGTACATGTATATTTAGGTTTCTCTCTGCTGCATTTCACACAATCATGCATGGACATTTGTATGCTTCTTTGGATAAACAATGGATAAACTGTCAGTGCAATGCACTATTCCTCAAGTTCGCCCACTGTGCATGGCGGATATGTCTCTGTCACTGTTTGTATATTAAACAACATGGGATTTCCCATGATGTCTTGTTGGGGAAAACAAAAAACCTTTGCAAAATTAACTATTAAATCATCAACAGTCTTCAAAGTACAGTTTACACCCTTAAACGTCTTTAACTTGAATATTTCAGTCTGAAGAACAGCTGTTGCATTACTCAAAACATTTTACAAATGACTTCAGAGAATAAGTTGACTCCAGTCAAGCACTGTACATGTACATGTACCTGTATAGGCACCCCGAGTTTTGATTGTTGCAATACCAGGAAGTCATCCCTCACTTCGTGCTTCTCTGATGTCAATGACAGAGAAAGATCAAGAGATGCAAGTGGGAAGTACAGTACATGCACTGCATACATGTACATGTAGTGTATGCGTACAGTGTACATGTACATTATGATGCACTTTCGTAAGTGTACAGGTACATGTACAGTACTAGGAAGGCCTATATGAACAGCACAGTGAATAAGGGTGCACATGCATGAACACAAGAACTCAACAAGAACTTTTTAGTTGGCACGTACATGTACATGTACATACATGTCTGCATGCATGCAAGTGTACACTACACTGGACGAACCTGTGTGCTAAACAAGTTGCAATGGATGTCATTATAAGTACTGCATTCTTGGAAACAATATTTGAGATGTGTGCACTATTCTCAACTACTAGTATAGTGTATGTACCGGTGTATTAAGTCTAAATATGAATGTCCATCATTCATTGAGCACTACCCATGTTTATTCACTACCAAACGAGCACAATGCCAGATACAAGAGTCACGGTTTGCATTTTTGAAGGGTACAATAATACATTCCTAGAGCACATGTACATGTACGTAATGCTGGTATGTACATGTACACACAACAACATTCAGGAGTTGAAATGGACTATTGGCCTTTGGTGCCATTATCAATAATTCACAAAGTGTTATTTTCATTTATGATCATGCTCATGCAAAATCATAGCCCTTTCCCATCCCCCAAAATATAAAATATTCATATTTAAATCATATTAATTCTACATTATGAAAATTGAGGTTGGTCCATTTCGTTTCTGAATTGAAACCAATTCATTATAATAATGAGGCAGCCTAAGATGGGGGCAAGCACTGGCCTTGGCTTGCACAGAATTTCATTAGGTAGGGCCGGCCATGTGTGTGCTCAATGACCAGTAATGAAGGCCCTTCAGGAAATTGGCCAAACAGCTAATGCTGCACTTCTGGGGCCGAGGGAGTAAAGCCGCCTAATGCTACGTAATCTCATTTCTGAATGGTTGATTTTAGCTTGGAGTGTGAAAAAGGATAAATTGAATATGCATGTCTTCGTGGTTGTTTTCCCTTGAAACATAGAACAAGTGATTTCTTGAATTCAATACTGTGCTGAAGAAACAGTGCAATTCTAAACAAGTGCAAATTCACTTGTACATGTACTGTACATTGTATCTAAAGTAACAAGGAAAGGTGGTAACATTTTGTGCATGCAGGTCACCTCATTAAAAGCTTGGACTTTATAAGACGTGTGGAACAAAATGACTAAAAGATGTGCCTTCGTATGAAAAAGCACACATGATCTTAATCTAATGAGTTCATTTTATCATGCTATTTTCTCCACTTTTTTGAACTGGGCATGCACATGCACAGTTACCTGTACATGTACTGGTGAACTTATATTTTGAGAAATGTGTCCTCTGGTATTACGTTATGCAGTTGCCCTATGGTATGTAGGGCCTACATGTACAGTACATGTACATGTTCATGTTTGTAAAAATGTACAGTACATACACATCTACTGGTACCACGGAATACTGCTCTTATATGTAGTTATGATTTATAACTTACCAGTACTTGGAATGTCCCTAGTTTGCCCAACTGGACATGTGTACAATGTATGGTGTACTACACACGTACACGTATGTACTACTCAGTAGAGTGCTCAACAATTTAGGGCATGGTAACATGATTTGTGATGACTACAATTTTACCGAGTGAGAAGGATTTTAACTACCGGTACATACATGTAAACTGCTAGGAAAATAAAAATAACCTACATGTACATACAATATTGTATGGCTTCAAAAGAGTAACAAGTTTTCAGAACAGAAAGCATGCTTGGGAGTGGAAAAGAATATCCATTAAATCTAAAGGGAACTTTCTGACAGAAGTACAGTACATGTCAAAATGTTACAATCTTGGTTTTATTAGCTAAGATGGCAAAGTACACGTACCGGTACAGTACATGTATAACTGTAAGAACAAGTTTTTTATAAAACAACAAATTTCCTGCAACCAAAAATCTCTAATCCAGAGGTTTCTTCCTGGTATGGCACAGTTTGGAAAGATTTTCCATTTCATTTGGTATAACCTTCAGTGGAGGAGGCTGCAGCAATGATTTCAATTGATGCCAGTGTACAGTACACAGCTCAAAAAAGACTAGTCTCCTTTTCCAAGTCATCATGTTAATGAAGCCACGGTTATACATGCAAATGCCTTTGGATGAATGACATCATGCAGCACACTGTCATCTGTGTGAGCACTAATTATCTGTGCAATGTCAAAGAACCAGACCGCCCACCAGGAATTTCCATTATCTTACTGGTCAAAATGAGGCAGCACCTTCTTTGTTATGAATATTAATTCTTTGTTATGAATATTAATTCTGCTACCTGAGTTAGTAACAAATGTAAAGAAAAACACAAGCCCTGAACTGAATCACACACTACTAGTAGGTTCTCTTTTTTCTCAAGCACAATGCGTGCCGAACATGGACTAAAAATTCATTGATGGTAGATTGACAATTGCCTTTCTAGGCTACATTTGAATACAATGTAAAACTGAGTTTCGAACCTTTTTACCCCAAAAAATTCACAGGGGTGCATGCCACTAAATTGGTCGATTTCTAAATGCAAGCCCATTAATATTTTGTGATCCCATGATCCCTTTAAAATAAGAGGTGCCATAATCGGGTCTAATCTTAAAGATATTTCCATGACTCGCTAATTTGGGATTTGCAGATTCTAACTTGGGGTATTTTGTTCACAACAACCCCCAAGTTGTGGGCCTATTTTCCAAAGCGGCAGGCAGCTACATTCAGATATGCATGTTGTGGGTAGTTTAACTTTTATTTGGGCGAACATTTTGGGGCAAGGTGAATAAAACAAAATGGCATAGCTAATCCTCATGAAATAAAAAAGAAAAATGACCTTCTGGTCGTAATCTTGAATTTCCAGTGAAAGAAAAGAGGCCAACCTCTTTCTAAAAGTCACTACATGGGCTATTTCTTTCCAATTTTGCACTGTTTTCTAAGGGGAAGCATTGCTCTAAATGGGTACATGTAGATTTCTACACATGAACTCATTAATATTTTGTGATCCCATTGGGATTTTACAAAAGAGGTGCCATCATCGGGAGCGATCATTTATTTTTATAAAACACGAATTTGGGACTTCTAGCATCCAACTCGGTGTATTTCGTTCACAAAAACCTCCAACCTGTGGGTCTATTTTGCATAGGGGCGGGTGGCTAGACTGAGAGCTGATAGCATAGTTTTACTCCTACATGTATTTTGGAAGTGTTTTCGACAAGGGCGAATAATTTGCATGGCTAATCCCGGTAAAATTGAAACGGAAAGTGAACTTCTGGCCATAATCTTGAATTTCCAAATGGAAACAGGTCAACCTCTCCTTGAGAGTCACCAGGCACTTTTTCTGTCCGAGTTTGCACTGTATTCTATGGGTGCGTATTTAGTGTCGTACACCAATGCTTTAAATAACGCCTACATCAGTTGCAAATGCGACCAAATTTTTGCCAATACAATCATATTTTCACCATAAAGTTGTCATTTGTGGCCTAAGATAGCTTAAAAGCTACATAAAAAATGTACTTGAACAATTTTGAGTATGCTTAAAAATAAAAAAAGCAATGATTACTGTATGTTCTCAAAATTCATGCTGAAAAGGTAAATGAATGGCAGCGCAAGTCGCATAGTGAATTTAAAGCTACCGGTAACCGTATGTATTGCGATCACACACACGGCCTGCAAGCATGGGAAAAGAGGCAGTGTTGGTTAGTTCCAGATCTAACCATACGTTGTTGATACATTGTATACGGACACCAGGGCCATTTTATAAACCGTGGCTTGGGTTCCATTTCTGCTGCAGCGTAAATGAAGCCTGAAATGGAGCTCATTCCGAAATTAAATGGTGTCGCTGTGATTTTGAGTGTCAGCATGATTTACGTAGCAGGGTGTCCCGCGACATGCTGAAACTACAGACGTCATAATGTCCATGCCTGAAACCCCTTGATTTCGTGGATTTACCTCATCAGCGCTTGTGTACGTACATACATGTATATGCACATTGTGTGGTATACATGTACGTGTGCCAGGCCGGGTCATGATTCTACAGCATGGATGGATGATGTAAATACAAGGTATTTGTACTACACGTTTGTACGTATGTTCATGAATATTCAGCACACATGATTACTAAAATTTCATAAAAAAGCAGGCGCCTACATTTTTCCCAAAGGCTACCAAATAATTTTTTCCTGTTTAAAGGGTTGCGTGCAACCATGGGCGCGTACGGGGGTATTTAGTGTAGTGCAATCATAGCCATACAAACTGTTCCTTTTTTACTTGACAGAAGTTTCAAGGAACAGTAAGGTTTAAAAAGAAAGTCTAGCATTTGTTGAAATGTAAGGTACCGGACTTAACTCAAACAAGAGAACTGTACTGACAAGAAAGTTCTCAGCTTGAAGAATGAAATAGACATGTTGTACCCCCATCTTTACTCTCTGCGCATATTTTACAGAAATGTATCTTTGAAAGGAAAATAATTGTTACGTGCTAATTGTAACAATGCCCAACCTGCTATTCCAATTCATAAATTCCTCTCGAGTCAGTAAGTCAGAACAGGTTTTAAAAATTCCAAGTTTGAAATGGTTTTGATGAACAAGTTTACTTCATTTGTTTAAAATATGCCTCTTAGCAATGTGATGGTACATGTGCCTGTTACAAACAGTCGTATTCCAATCTCCTTACATGGAGATTTGGGCACGCATGGTGCGTACTGCTATGGTGGCACAGAACATAATGAGCCAGCTGGTGTTTATCAATCATTTGACCCTAACCCCCTACGGCCTTTTTGCTAGGGAATCTCCTCCATCCTCCAGAATCCTCCAATTTGGGGGTAAAAAAATTGGATTCTCCCTAAATCCTCCAAAATTTCTGGAAAATGTTACTTGGAGGTGTGCCTACTGCATCAATCCTTCACAATCCTCCGGCAATTCCTGTCATTGTGTTGAGGCAGTGTGAATGGCATTCTTGAGCAGTGCGGTTGATTCAAAAGACATATCAGGCTGAATTTATACATGACTAAGCAACAACAACACAAGGTCTAACCACGACCTTAACTCATGGCATCCTTTGCAATCAGCCATGCACTTTTGCCATTCACCCTCAATCCTTCAAAATCCTTCAAAACCGCCCGAAGGATTTTGGACGATGAAGGAGGGCTGGGTTCTTGACCAATAGTAGGAATGGCTAAACTGTTTTAGGTATCTGTGAATTTGTTAAAGAAGTCATGGGATGTTTCTTGGGCTCATTTAAACTTAATACATGTACTTCTTATCAGACTTTTAATAAAAAATTTTTTAAAATCCCAAAAAATGTATTTGAAGTGGGTAAGTCATAGCATGCAGGTGTATCAATCCATGTATAGTAGGTATTGCTTCTGCAACCTAGTATTTGTCCAAATTGGCTTTTAAAGAGAGATGAAAATAAATGCCATTTTCAAGGTTTGGGAAAGGGAAATTCTGATTTGCATTTATGGATACAGTCAAACATGCTTAATACAAGCTCGAAGGGACTCTCCAAAAAACCTCGTCTTACGGTAAACCTCATGTTATACGTGTTGACAATTATCCCATTCATAGAGCGCAAGCCTGGCGTCATGCACCAGCAAGCATTCATGTACGCGGCAATGTACATGTACTGCATACTACATGTACATGCAGTGGATTAGTATTCGATATACAGCCTTATAACTTAATTAAATAAATTTTAAATCATATTAATAAATACAATTCGAATGAATAAAACAATGATTCCAAAAACGTCTACTTGTTTGACACAACACTGGCTGGCTGGCCGGCCACCCTGCCTGCGCCACGTGCACGCGGCGTGGCCAGGCAAAGCACTCCTTGGAAACTGGTACCCGACGTTGCACGTACATGTAAGTAAAGGTTTAATTAAGGAACCAGTTCATAAAAGGACCAGGCGTAAGAGGGCATTGAAAATGGGGAATTTCCATTGGTAACTGGAGGGAGGGATCTATTTTCAAGTCAGGTTCACCCATAATTGTTCATGTTCGGCTAAAAAAACAAAACAAAAAAAAACCTTTCGGACCAGACCCGCTGTGATCAAAACTGCTTTGATGCCGCGACATCACAACACCTATTGTCGTATAGAATAAAGCCCCCTCTAGTGGCACAAGGTACAGAGTTGCTAAGTCATCGTTGGCAAAACTGCAGCACAAATTGCTGAGTGGATTAGCATTTTTGGAGAACTACTGACGCGCTCCATCAGGAATTACTTACTTGGGTTACGCTTTTGAAGACGCTTTTCAATTGTACTCGTATTAAAAATGCCATGGACAATGGTTTTGACTATGCCAGTTAGGCAAAAGCGCTCCTCTTGTCCGTATTTTCATCTTGGCACAGCTCGTATTAAGTAAGTTTTGTCTCATAGGAATGCGTACATTTTGAACGGAACTGAAGAAATACGCTCATCTTAAGTGCGACCTCGTCTCAAGCATGCTCGTGTTATTTGTGCTCCACTGTACATGTACTTGTTCTGTCGAGGCACTACTTAAGGAATTTGGTTACTGAGTTTGCCTTCAGCCAAGTAAAGTTTGGAAAAATTTAGGGCAGAATTTTGGAAAGACATCTGTCACTTAACAGATTGGAATTACCAACAACCACCATCTTTGTACATGTAAGACCGTGATTACCATAGCATAAAGGGGTTTATCATCAACCCTCACAAAAACAGACATGATGGGATAAGCATCAACTGGCTGAGCTCAATTATTAATATTAGAAGGTAGCGGTACACGATGAATGTGTATGGCTCTGCCTCCATAAACTTTGTTAAAATTTCTAAACATGTACCAATTGCTGAAAGACCAATAATGTCAATTGACTCCAACTGAAAGGTCTTTCCATTTATGTCATTGCAAGTCACAAGGTAATGTTTTATGGCATTACCCTGCACATGTAGTTCCATTTCGGGCAGAGGCCCATTTCAATCCATGTGTAGACAAAGAGGGAATGAACTTCTTTGCATTACCAGGTCTTCAGCGCAAAAACTGTATAAACCCTCCTTTGGTTTTACAGCACAAATATGCACAAGTGCCCAAGGTCACTCTCTTGCATGTTGGTGCAGTGCACAACACAACACAGCTGTACTTCTTTGAGGTGTTTACCAAGTGACCCAAAGAGTGACTTCAGCATAGGAGGGTTAAAAACCATAGCATCACAACCCCATGAGAATAACAATGCCTTTAAGTCACATGGGTCGAGTTCGGGCAGCGTGTTCTTGACAAAGGTTTCTTGTTCTCACGCTCGAATGGCGGGAACAGGACTCAAGATTACTGTTCTCGAAACAGAATAACACACCACCTCCTTCTCAGGGTTTTACACGAACACACGGAAAAACTCTTTCAACAGTTATCAGTTTTAGCATAGGGCCAAGGTCCAAAACCAAAAGCACCCAAATTGACAAGATTTTTAAAAAAATTAAAATGAAATGGGGAGCATTTCACTGGTTAGCAAGAACAACAAGGGTTTCATGCAGCAACTAGTCTTTCTGTCTGTCAATTCCAAATTTGAACTGACCTTTGTTGGTAGATGTCACTGAAACCGACATTTGTCAGTAGGATAATGTGAATGACAAATCAGATGTCATGAAATCACTAGTCATTGTAAGAGAGTTACGTTATAATTACATGTATATTAGTGGGATAATATTCAATCAAATTTTTAAAAAGAAAATCAACAAACCTAAATAAATATCCCCAAAAGATCCACTTCCAATCTTACGTCCTAGTCGGTACTTGTTACCAACTCGGAGCTCCATTCCTGTGGACAAAGAGGAAGAAACACGGATCAAAATTTCTTGCGTCGGAGTGAATGATTCATCGTGGGTGTTCACCCCAACAGCTGTAAATTAATAAACATGGCTTTTAAAAGGGCCTCCAGGAGCATTCGAAAACGGTTGAAGTGCCAAATATGAAGTGGACTCTTACCGGCTCACCTGCCTCAAATCACGCCAAAATACTCTGGATGATCTAAGCAACCATTTAGCTATCTCCACATGAGAAAATTATAGCTATATGGAGCTTCATAAAGCAAGGATGAATGGATTCCAAAGGGGAGCTCTTCACCTCCTGAGCTCACCCGACGCCATATTTATTTACGTTGTCTTCGTTGCTGCTGAATGTGCGCAGCCTCAGTACTGCGGACTTTTCCCTGTCTTGTGATTGGATCACAAATCACTGATGATGAATGCAGACAAACATGGCGCTGCCCATGGGTTCAAGTCGAGGATTCTTGAAGTTGGGTTTGTCGGAAGCTAGTTATGGCGTTTGGATACCGGGGTAAGATGTTATTCGCGAATTAACATCATTAAGATGGAAAACACTTATTTTCTCGAATTGATTTAGAGTAGCGTGAACTGCTCGAGTGCACATAGGCCCTAGCAGTAGCACTAGTAGCAGCTGCAGCTATCCGATATGCATCTGTCCAATTTCCGGACAGAATTAACTAATGTGTAGCCCTATAAATTTTAGCCCTAGACTGACTGTACAAAATACTGTAGACAATCTTGGTAGAACTTTATTGGGAAAGAGTTCTATATACGGACAACTCTAATTTTCCCTTAAATGTTATCCTAACACAAGTAACAGCCTTCAGAAAACGATAACATGTTCTGAAAAGTCAAATTTAGCCAAGCCTAAGCCTAAGAAAATTCCAGAGCATTTAGGCTTGATGTTAGGCCAGCCCCAGGGCCTACTTAGAAGTGTGGCGGATGTTTCCCCAGGCCTAACCTAAGTTTGAGGGGTCAAGTCTGAAACTTGACTCGAGCCTAAACTCTGGTTCCTCCTTGAGGAAGCAGATACGTTTTGGTGGAAATATACTGCCAATTAATTAGTGTGATGCTCTCTGCCAATTCGACAATACACAACAAGAAGTACACCCGACAATTGAGATTGCTGATAACCTCAACAACAGTACAATTTATTTCAACATTCACAAGTAATTAATTTATTAAATGATTAGAGATAATTTGTATTGGGTAAATCTTTATTACAACCTGTATTGCTTTGTATGGTGTTGAGGAGAGATAAGCAATGTACAGCGAGTAATATTGCACTGTGTTGCACCAATCAGCAATGCACTGACTAATGTCGCTTCGAATGAACACTATGTCCAATGTTGACTAACATTCGACCAATTACCAACACTGGACCCAAGTTGCAGTGCACACCTCAGTGTTGCACTGCCTAAATGTTCACATTGATCACACGCAAACCAGTGAGCTTACTACATGTACATACACAGAGCGCTACGCTCCACCCATCCTGCATACATCACAGGACACATACACACTACACTGGTAATGCAGTCCTCATTGTTATGCACAAACAAATTTAAGAAAGTGCGTACACTTTCCGCCACAGAAATTAGACTCAAACCCTTAGTCTTAGTAGAAATCACGTTTTTTCAGACAAGTCTCATAGGTTTGTGGACAGAGGCATCAATTGTTGTCTGTATATGGAACTCTTTCCCTTTATTGATGATGTTGAATTGTCATCGAAATACATTTCAGGATCGCATGGCTATAACTTAAGATCTTTTGGATTTGTAATGTAAAGTTAGCTAGATTCATGGAAATTTCACAATGTTCAAATTATTTTTAATATAATGTCTTTCTCAGAAGGCTTTAAATTGCTTTCAAAAGGTAGGTTTCCCACCTCCATAAGGAAACTGGAATGGCAGTTATAAAATATATGTGCACAAAAGTATACACATTTGCATACTTGTGACCTTTTGGCATCTTCAGACAATTTATAAGATATGTATCATGATATAACATACAATTTCAAATATCTGTATCTCGTATACAATGTGGCGTTGGAATTTGTAGGAAGGGGAGTGAACCAGAATTTCTCCCAACCCTGGGGACTCTCAGCACCCCCCCTCCCACATTGGAACGGTGCATTTGAACTGATGATAATGTGCAAGGTAATTAGTAATAATAACCACCACATGTTTCAGTTTTCTTCTTTAATTAATGTAAATCAAATCAAACAAGATGAAAAAATGAAATCAAGGTGCATGTAAAGATATTCAGTAATAGGCCTATTTTTCTGAAATTGGGATTTCTGTTAATGTCGCCATGTGATTTTGTGAGTCGAATAAATATTTTTGGCAAAATGTTTTACGGCAAATTCAAGGTTTTTAAAGTCAATTAAGCTCCATGGGTTATGCAAATCACGTCATTCTTCATACAAGTACCCTTTGGTATTGATCAAGGTCAAAATCAAAGGTCACACAACAAGATTAAAAAACAGCATATCAAGAATAGCGCCACCAATATCTGGGTCCATGAATCTTGCTAGTAAAGTTCTCGTAGCTTAGGTCATGTGGGTTCCGCTTGTCTACCTGAATGACCTTGGCTTACAGCCAAACATTGTTTTTCTAAGAGACCCCAGCATGCTAAGCCTTAGCCTAGGCCTGGTCTGACATGTCCAAGTACATAACTAGACTCTAAGAACCACCTCTTGACATTTGGACATGGTTGGCGATAGTACTGCCGACCATATCCAAATGTTGGGGTCGTACCTAGGGTCCTAGTTACGCTGACTAGCCTAGGCCTGATTTTACACGTATGTATATGATGTAAGCCTAGGCCCTAGGCTAGGCTATATGCACGGTGACAGTAATGTACGATGTTACGTGTACATTGCCACAAAAGTACACGTATATGGGCCTGCAATAGGGAGGCTGATAATTTTTTCAATACATTTTTTGTTCTTTGAAGAAGACATTAGAGGGTAAGTCGAAAGAAGCATGTTGGTACACATGTACATGTAAGGTTGGATTCCATCGATTAATCTGCAACATAGCATCGACAAAGAAAATGTATTTTATGCAGGTAGATATTGTTTGAGATGCTGAGTTTATTTTATTAAAAGTGAAATGCAGAGCAAATTATGACTAATTTGTACATAAATAAGTGGTGGATTTTTACAAATGTGGTAAATTCACATTTTGTAGAAGTCTTTGTGCTTTATTTCAATGAATAAAATGCTGAATGCAGTGGTGATTTCAAAACTTCTGAAAGTGGAAGTTAAGTGAATGTTATACCTCTACATTTATGTGTAAATAGTACAGGGTAGGAAAAGGCACAGTTCAATCATAATTTCCTCAGTAAAAAATGAGTTACTGATTGGAGAGAGCCCCGGCTAAAATTCATCGTCACTTAGCCTTTGCATGGAGTTGGTAAGCCCTTCCAAATCCAGATGATACAGAGTGCCATGGACATAAGCACAGTTCTGACTCTGCACTAGTTTCCACAACATATTAACCAAAACAGCATGAATAGGAACTTAATCATACATGTATGAGCAATAAATGCAAAACCAAATCATGGTGATTTTTGAGTGCAGTTTTTTGACTTACAGCCATGTCCTTTTGAAGCACCAGTACGTATTTGACAAGTCAGGGCCCAGTGTATACCTTGTATGCACAAAACGACATTTACCAGAGTACTATTCAACTGTTTCTGTTAAAAAGGAACAAATAAACATTGAAAAGCTGCGCTTATTGTTACTAGAGTTCAACTGCACTTTCATTTCAGGTTTGTTCAAGTAAGGCACAGCCGTTATCCACGATACTACGCAAGACCGGTTGTGGACCAGACAGCTTACCAAGATGGCCAACTGCCACTTGATGTCAGCAGGCCAGTGAGAGCTGCTACGTGTGATATATCCTCCTCAGATCTCTTCTATGATCCACTGATAAAGTGAGTGATACAACTGTGGACGTGGCAGATTGTGTGAATTCTCTTGAGTACTTGGTATTCTTATTGTAGTGTATTTATACCTGTATGTATCAGAATTAAAGTTGAGCTCAGCAGAATGTATCCTTTTTACCATTATCAAGATACTGGCATTTTGCCCATATCATTTACAGTAAATTCGTCAACATCATGAACAAGAAGGGCAAGAGGCAAACCGTCAAGAAGATAATGGACCGGGTAAGTGTTAATCAGTCTTGATTGAACCGATCGGTGGCAGAACCATCCAGGGGAGGAATGGCTAAGATGAAGCCCCCCTCCACTCCTGACCGATTTCTGCCAGACTATCAATGCCAAAGAAAGTTGGGCTGGGTCTCACTCAAAACATTGGACCACCAAAAGAGGTCCACACATCTGATTTTGGGATCTGCCTCTGATCAAAAAGCGGTTCTCCATGCTCGGGTAATAGATACTTGATGTGTTTTAACACCAAAAAGTCTATATCCTAGTTAGTTAACCAGTAACCTATTTATTACAAAAGGAATGTGACTATTGGCTGCATTTGTTGAAGACCTAATGATGGTTAGACGCTCAAATACATGTACATGGCCATTCGGAAACAAACCATTCTGCTACACACTCAGTGATACATAAGTATTGACTTTGTCCATTTTAATCGGACAAATTTATTCGAGCTTGATTTGGCTTGTTTTCTGGTTTGGCAATATAGCATGGCTTTTTTGTCATTTCATGACAATAGTGCAACTTGCAGCACGGAGCTGTGGAAAAATGGATGATTTTTTTGGTTTTAGGTTAACTGTTATCATACAAAGCTTTCCCCCTGAATACAGACTTTGGAGAAGGTGAAAAGAGAACAGTTGGTGAAGTACAACAAAGCCCCCGAAGCTGAGAGGTCAAGTGTTGAGATCAATCCACGAGTGATCTTCCTCAAAGCTATTGAGAACTGCAAGCCCTTAATGGGTCTCGCCGTTGTGAAGAAGGGTGGCAAAAACTACCAGGTCAGATGAACAAGCCACTCTATTTAATAAAAAAATCATCTCCCTTAGAAACAGTTCAGCTCTCTGAAATAGTTCTAAGATCCTTTGTTTCTGGATAGAGAAATACTTATGATAAATGCCTTGCTTATTGCCACAAATAAACCATGGCCCCAAGAGTAGACCCAACTCTACATTCCAAAGGTTTGCATTCACCAAGGAGATAGACATCATAACACAACAGGGCAGGTACATTGTATGGTAGAGCTTGCATTCAAGGGATGAGAGACCAACCAGTGCTGGACCACTGAGCCACCATGTGACCAGAAAAACATGCCCAAAACCTGAACTAAAAAAATAAATAAATACTAAAGGAGTCTTACTAACTAAAAACATAGGCTTTTTCATAAGCATCAGTTACAATAATGTTTTTGCCATTTTGCTTGTTGCCTTCCTGACAGGTGCCAACCCCCTTGACTCCCAGCCGACAGAGATTCCTGGCCATGAAGTGGATCCTGGAAGAATGCAGCACCAAACCACTCAAAGTTCACATGCCGGTCAAGCTGTCCAGCGAACTGCTGGATGCTTACAACAACACGGTACTGATCGGGGACTAACTTCATGGGGCGCCTAACCACAGAAAAAATACTTGCTTTATTAAAGACCATAAAGTGCCACGCAAAATGTGTATTGTATTTATGAGAACAAAACCTTGTTTGATATCATTTCCCCTGGCCAATTTTTTTTTATGGAACCTTTAGGTCTGTGATTAGAAAATCTGATAGAAATGTGGATAAAATGTTAAGTGATAAATGAAATTGGAAAATGACATTCTTACACACTTTCTGTATTTGCAACAGTGCATCATCTTGTTTGATTCATCTGTGCCAACATTCATTTAGACCATCAAACAATCCAACATATGATTACTGAAACAAACTTACGACATCGACTACCCTTCTTGAATCTGTGTGTTTACTTGAAGACAAAGTTGTAAAAGTGCTGCAATTTGTGGACTAAAACACGTTTTTCCCTCTTCAAATGTCATTGAGGGATTTGACATTCTTCACTCACAGCACCATACATAATGGTATCAAAATTTTAAAGTATTTGCTTTCTCTTCACTTCTGGAATGCCAGGGTAAAGTCATCAAGAGAAAGCATGATCTACACAAGCAGTGTGAAGCCAACAGGGCCTATGCACATTTCAGATGGTGGTAGGAGGATTGCAAAGCAGCACCTTATTTATACAGACAATGCACCGTGTGTCTGGGAGGAAATGACTAATGGATCCCCACGAGATTTACCTGGCTATTCTTCGGTAACAAAGGCTGCCCTTTACACAGACCTGAAGTGCACTCAACGTCCTCAAAGGATGGCTCCCAAGGCTTACCAGTTCCATGGACGCTCGCCATCGAAGCGGAGCAATTGTGACAACCCACCCTTTCCACCTCTTCAACGACTCCCCCCCCCAAAAAAAAACAATAGCAGCCTGACGGCTGTAGCTGCATAGGCCGTTTTAGCAGTGGTTTCGGACTTTGGTCATTTGCATGCATGCTGTCAAGTTCCTGTTAAAGGTTTGATTTAAAACCAAAGTCTGAAGAGCAGAACCCTGGCGAGGCGTATACCAGAGTAAGATAGAACAAAGGAAAGACAAATGCATTAAAAACTAACCAAATACAAAGAAATCAAAACAAAGCTTTTCTAAATATCAACAATGACTGTATTTTTGTCTGTGGTGGGCTGTACAAGAAACAAATACTGTTCAACAAACAGTTCCAAGTTTTTTCTTCAACCGGATAAATATACAATCTTGAAACTCTGTGTACAGTCATTAATATTAAACAATGCCCATTACTTTGGAGGAATTGTTTTTCTTTCATTTTTTGACAGAAACACTTGTTGAATAATTGGCAGATTTACACATTTGTAAAACATATTTCTGATCCATAAGCACATATACAGTTTTCTGTACTAAAATAAATTTTCTTTCAAAACACACAGATCTTTGCTTCCTTTCCTTGCCTGTTTATATTCCAGCGCTTTGTACAACACAGACTCCACTGAATAATGCAGTGCACATTAAATTACTACTAGTGGGAATATCAACAAAGTTGCTATGTGCAACAACACTGCATGTACAATCACAGGTCAAACTTATACAGAACACAAAAATGGTCTTTGAAAAAACTACCATCTCATGATGACCCTTTTAATTTTTTTTTTCAATTACTGATGTGCTGACAAACCAGACCTTTCTGAAGCAGTTTCCACTCTGCTTATCAGTCCTGAAGTTTTCTACTATTTGTCTTTTTTTGTTCTAATCACTATGAGCCTGCTGTTGATTCTCAGAATCATCACACTGCAAAGCTTTTTTTATTAAACATTTCACGACAGGTAGAGTGTTCATGCATCCAATAGCTCAAATATAGAATACTTCTAACCATCAAAATTTACATATGATTTCTTCTATAGCACTGTAGGGAAAAAAGTACTGTTTACACAAACATTCAGTGCGTGCAAACTGTATACATGTACGTCAAAGAAGTCACCTCTCCAGCTGGATGCTTGCAAAGTCAGGTGGTATACAAATATTACATTTGACTTTGGACAAATATGACTTGAAGAATATCAGTGGTGCAAAGGGAAAGGATACAGCAATCAGTTTTGGAGACACCACTGTGGAATGAACAGCACAAGAATCTGCTTGGGCATGGGAAAAAACTAACCACCAAATATACGCAGCTAGCTTTAATACCAGTCGAGTTGTCGTACTGTCGTGTGCCTCCGACCAGTACTTGGCTCGGTAGATACTGAAAGTGAAAAGGTTACAGGGCAAGCTTCTAGAACCCTCATGCAGCCCACCTTTGGAGATTCACATTGGACTGCCCTATCATGTTCTTTAATTCTTGGAAGAATGATTTCTAACTGAAGCCATCCCAACAAGGTTAATTTTAAGCACGATGTGATATAAATGAATATGCTTGTAAATATTTCACAAAGATTTTTTCGGGGGAAGTGTAAATGACCAGAAAATAATTTCAAAACAAGAAATGGTGCGCACTATTTTTCCTATTCAGGAGCTCAAGAAACCTGCCATCAATGATCAACTTTCAGGCTCTATAGAGTACCAAAGTGAATACGTCACGTGCACCATTAGTGTGTAAAAGGCATTAGCGCAAGAACCAGCGCTTGAACCTTCACGCGCATACTCCATTTGTTTGCACCACACTTTCTGGTTCACAGTGACGTCACGCTTCGGTACTCTATTTTTGCCAAGCAGACCTGTTTTTATTTCCTGCAAAGCAGTCAAGTGACATTAGGCCCCAAAGGCCTGAATGTTCAGACCAGTGCATACGGGTATCTCCAATGTGCCTGCTTAAAATGGAGAGTTCATCCCCAGCTTGGTGCCAAACTGAAGTTGTGTCCGCCTCTGCCATTTGACAAATACTCTAAAAGAAAAAGAGTTACAAATAAAATGCAAATCATCATTCAACAAGTTAACATTCAGGTATCACATTAAAATGGTTGACTTGTATCTCATGGAACTACAGAAGTATGGAGATGAAGTCTGCATTCGACCTACCTGATTTCAATGAGCTTGACTGCCTCGTTCAACACCAGAATGACCAGGGGCCAGAGCAATGCTACCAACCAGACTGCCAAGGGTACATCAGAGAGAGTGGCCGCTTGACCACTGGCTGCATCTGCTGTCCACAGCCTCACGTCCAAAACAAAATAGATAATCTGGAGCGCAAGTCTTTTGTGGGGTAAAAAAAAAGACAAGTTCAGAGTGTGATCATAATTCTGAACGTTATGGCTCTATGCATACATATTTGTGGTTCCTGTGTGACTCGACTCAAACTGTCTTCATTTTCCAAACTTTCATTTGAGATTTTATCAGTGGATCAACCTTTATTTTGAAAGCCCTATTCCAGAGAAATGATTGTCATAAAAATACAGATGAATAGCTTAAAATTGATCTTTACTTCATTTGCAAAACCATTACATTTTATACGGGAGATTATTTTTTCATTTGTATAAAGATGAACAAACTACGTTTAACAAATTCACTAAAGAAAAAACAAACTACCCTCCCCCCCCAAAAAACCCAAAACAATCTCACGTTTAATTAATTAGGCTGCAATATCAAACAATTCATGGCATGCTGAGGTGCAGACCCAACTTATAGATTAGCCTAAAGATTAAAAGATATTGCTACTGTGATAGCCTAAACTGAAGTAGTTGTTTTATCCTGTCCTAAATTTCACTTCAACCTGCTTTCTCTGTTTGTAAGTCCTTCCACCCTTTACTAAAATTGACCCAAACCCCTTTTTTCCCCCCAAATCACATGCGAGTAGTGCTGCTATATGGAGTACCAAAGTGAATACGTCACAATCACAATTATGCGAGCACAAGGTATTAATGAGAGAACCAGCGTGTGAACCAACACGCGCCTGCACTGCATTCGTTTGCAATGCTTTTTCTGGTTCAAAGTGACGTCGCACTTTGATACTCTGTAACTGAACACTCTTCTACTCACAGGACCAGTACCACGGCACACCACATGCCATTAGTAAATGGATGCTTCCTCCACAAGGGTTTCAGATTGTGCACATAACTGATTGACGTGATGACTGAGAAAAATAAAACAGGAAATTTAACATTAGTTCAGGTGTAAATCTTTTATGATTGCAAAAATCATACAACTTTGCTACAGGCATTTGTGGAACATCAAACAAGTCCACTTTCATGAGCAAACTTAATTTCTTTGAAAGTTCTCCAACCCTCACCAACAAAAAAAGGAATTTTAACAAGATCACTTTATGTAAGCAGCTACAATGGAGAAATTATTATTATTTGAAACACTTGGGAAATTCCAATTTTTCAGACAGAAACATCAAAAGGTGAGAAACATCAGAAAACATTTCCTAACTGCATTTCCCCAACTGTAATCCACATCCACCACCTGAAAAAATCACTTAGGCCCTCCAAAAATCACTTTCTTTGAATTCTCCTAAATCATATGATCTTAGACCATATTCTTGAAGAAAAATGCTTACTGAAGTACAGTACAAGCAGTGATGCCTGCAAGTTCTGGGCAAGTACCAGCTGGGAAGAATGCTCAGCCCTCAGTCCATTCCAAGGAGATGAGGAGTTTCTGAAGAGCAGAAGGGAAAGATGACCTTCAGTTCTGGGGTCATTTTATCAATCTGCTAAGCGCTCTGTGCAAAATACATTTTTTTCCTGGTAACTCTTACTACCGGCTCAAATGTCTGGTGACCTTTATTCTCAGCAAAGGGTTTATTGTCAATTTTACCAAGTGAGAAAATTTGTCACACAATATGTTTCAGCAAATTGGCACCCATGAAATGGAACATTGAAAATTTTCCATGGACCTAGTTTCCTTCTACATATAAATGAAGATTCTTTTTGGGACGCCTCGACTGAGATGTGGATTAACTTGAGGACATCTGTCTTTGTCAGGTTTATTGGTCATTATCAAGTTTATTGGTTAATTGGGAGAGAAAAAGGAACTACGGATTTCTAGTAACAAGAGTGAATCATTTTATCTTTACCACAAGAGTCCTCAATCCTTTCATAAATATAGAATTGAGGACTGTTAGGGTTGATATAAAAGGAATACAGTGTATTAATCTTAGATTTCTCTTAAAAGGCAAAACTTTGGCATCACAAGAAATTCTTTTCTAAACTACAATTTCCTTTGAATAACAACTGAATACTGAAGCAATGTCAGATTTTACTGAATGTAAAAAAATCATCCATGAGAAAAGAAAGAAACATTTCCTAAACTTGGAGGTGCTCACCACCGTAAAATATGCCTGAGAAGGAGATTTAGTATCCTGGTGATGGTTGCTTAGTGACGACTCACCTGTTTCCAAAGATGAGGTGGCAAGTCTCGGTGGGCATAGCAGTCTTCTGGCAAAAGGCATGGAGGGTGAGGGCGTGGCACAGCAATGTGATCAAACTTGTGATGGCAAACCGAACCAGAAAGTAGAACACGTATAGCTGAATAACCTGATTAAAAAAAGTCAAACTGGCGTCTTGGGAAAACATTGGAAAATGTAGTCTTTATACCTATATGTTCAGATAAATGTCAATTTGAATTGATGCCATAAGATATGCATACATACACGTGTAAACATATCACCTGATAATGTTTACATGGCCCAAGGTGCAAACTGGTTGAAGGGCATGTGTACAGCCTGTGTGCGAGCTTGGCACCACCATGCTAATGGCTTAGTTTGGTTGCTGGATTTGTATCTACTTACTGCTAACTTTCCATTCCAAAGCTTCATATCTTCTCTGTCTACAATGACAAAGACAGCGCTTAGACTAGCCATAAAGTCACAGACCCAGACAAACCTGGGAATCTCGGTGCTTGAGGTTCTTGCCCGTCGCGCTGGTCATGGTCTGATGGTTGACCTGGGAGTGGAACAACGACATGGAGAGCGATGGAACGATGATGACCGCCAGCCACAGGACGTGGCGGCCAGCCAGTGGAGGAGGCAGGAGGATGAGGGAGGCGAGGACCTGGACTGCACTCAGCGACAGCAGGGCGAACATCAGGAAGGTGAAGACAGTACTGAGGGCTGTGCACAAACCCCTCGCCTGAATAACGGAAGGATCCATCCAAACAAAATACACAGCATGGATTAGGGCATTCTGTTCACAACAGGTAGGGATGGGGGGATGAAGGGCAAAATTATATCAGCTCCAAGGCTGTCTCTCAAGACTATGTTAGACACTGTTACTGGGTGAAACTGTTATCTATTTTTTTGAATTAATTATCTGCCCTCAAATTTTTAAAATGTTTATTATCTTACTATTGCTTTAACATTTTGCCTGCAGAACTTTAATCTGATAGAGATGATCCCTTAAATATGATGATAAATATGATGCTAAGGGAAGGAATGTGAAATTTAACCAGTTGAAAGAGCACATGATCAAATAATGTAGTCCATCCAATATCTAGCATGGCAAACTTTTCCTGTCCACGTGAACAGGTACACCACAGGGCACTGCTTGGAACCTTCTATAACTTTTAGGTTTCCACCTACTTTCCGGTTTTATACGGTCCAATTTAAAAGAAAGAAATTTCAAAAGAACTCAACAGAAATAAAATAGAAACCATCAATAATATTTCCATAATAATAATAATAATAAACCATACTTATTAAAAGTGCATATCACTGTGAGGTCCCTATCAATGGCAAACACTGCACAATGCTCAAAACGATGACTTCTGCAAATAAATGTTGAGTGTAACACAGAGCACAGGACACACAGCTTACAGTTACCTCTTGTATGAGACTAATGAGGCTGAAGTTGTGATTGCACCAGAATGACAGCGAGCAGGGCAGACTGATAAGGAGGCTACCAAGACCGGCCGGGGTGTGCCAATACGGCTTACTGCAGGAGAGCTGCTCAGGTTTGTCCCGGTGGAGACACACATGGGGATAAAGCGGCTCCACTCCAAGGCTGTGCGAGGTGTTGGAGGAAAATTCCACAGTAAACCAGTTACTTCTAATATTTTTCTCCCCTCTGTGCATTTACGTCTGTTAGTTTTTCGAGGTTTTAACTCTTCAAAACTCTTCATTTTGCACATTGAATTACAAAACGCAGTAAAACTGCTCACAGTAAACCCTTGTGGATGGTATAGTTTCCTTTTCAAAGCTCATTACTGTTTTTCTTTTGTTTTAAACTTGAGACAAGGTTAACTCCAAGCCATTCCTCATTGCACTACACAATAGTCCGACTGCACCACCTAAGTCACGTGAACTGTATTGGGTATCAAACATCTTCTATAGCAAAGTGTGTAATAAGTATTGTTTACCAAAAAGAAAGCCGATTGTTGGTATAATGCTCAGCACATCAGTAGTCTGAGTGCTTTACTGGCCGTCGGCTTTATTTTTGGGAAATGACACTTGTGACACGCTTTGCTGTTGGAGGATGCTATGTTTGCTGATGTTTGATACCTACTAGAGATCACATTACTTAGGCCATGCAATCGGTCTATAGTTCCACTTGACCCCTCAGTACTCTGAAGCCAAACCTTTTAATTACACAGTCAATAGGCATATCGACTCCCTTCAGCTAACATGGCTAAAGGATTTCAAAGTTGAATTCCTTGCCACAAAGCAAACACTTTTATGATATCACCAGCCAAATATGCTTGATTTCACTTCGCGCACTTCCCCCCCAAAAAAACTTAAGAATGTGGGTCATACAGTAACAGGTTTATGAGAGATCTCTAATGAGGAACAGCTGATTCTCATATAAATGGATCAGTTGCTGCATGTATGTGATGCATATTGATATACGTGATGCATATTCATGCCGCTGTTGGTCACCTGATATCTGCCTGTGCAAAGAGTGGCATGTTGAGGAGGTTGACACTGCTCCCTAGGCAGCACACCACTTCCCCGTAGGTCTGCATGATCTTGAACATCTCCTGTGTGGCTATATAAAAAAATAAGAGAGAAATTCACAGTGTAACCATTTCTATAAAACTCAGTCCACCGTGGCCAAATGGACTCTCTGGAAAGATGGTACAGACAAAAACTAATCTCTAACTACCTGCAGCCGATTTCACGAAACGTGGCATAACTTGGAACCATGCATTAGCCTTCTGACACAAATTTATGCAGTAGCTGCGCAATATGCTTCCGTTCGATTTCACGAAAAGTGGCGTGGATGCACCACGTTTTAATAATATCAAATTTCTTGGACGAGGACAAAAATGTCTTTTATGACAGCTGTTCTTTTGCAATATACCAGCAGCAAAAAAACAGTCATTGAATCACATCCGCCCGCCATTTTGAAAAACTTTTCGTCTTTTCTTCATCAGAAGCGGACAAAAAGTTTTGCAGTATATTTTCCTTTCGTTTGGCGCAACTTACACCATCAAAAATGACTGCGTAACGTACGCCATAATTTGTTGTGTAAGTCACAGACTTATGCAGTGCGTAAGTTTCTTGAAATCGGTCTGAACTTGTAGTGCAACTTACGCAATAAAATGTGGCGGAAGTGGAGTTATGCTGTTGCGTAAAGTTTCGTGACATCAGCTGCTGGTCTATGATGGGTCAGTCTAGCCTGTCAAGTTCTATTATAATGCACGTTTCCTTCAGTCTATTAACCTTAACATTCATATGCAAGCATGCTGTACACAAAGCTGTCCAATTGATCAAAATCAGTCAAATGACACTTGATGTATCTGTGTACGATAGTATAGCTCCTCAGATTTCAACATAACTTTTCACATATCCTGAGGGTTAGGGTTGAACTAGGAAAGCATCGCTAGATAATGTTTCATATGTAGTTATACAATTAAAAAATGAAATTATATAATTATTGTGTACTACGTGTTGTTTCAAATTTTACGACAGAAAAATACTTACGCTTGCTTTGAAGGGTCTGAAACCCAAAGCCTTGTGCCTACTAAATGGAGAAAAGCTTAACATAATAACATAGCATCATAGTACATCAAAGCAACTTACTTTAGAAATCAGTGGGTACGGCAGTTCTTGTAATGTTCTTATCAATGCTTTTGACATTTCTTTCAGCTTCTACTCTTCAAATCAATAATTTCATCTTTAACATGGTTTACAAAACACCAGATCTTACTTTCCGGAGTGACATCCGTGAAGAGGGGCACCAACAGTGGCACATTATCAACTGTCTCAAGGTGAGGTCTGATCTTCTCAATGCCACGAGGGAGTTTGGCCTGGAAAGAACAATTTACACTCAACATTAAAGCCACAATCCGGAAAGGCGGAAGAATGGTTGATCCAAACTAATAAGGATTGTGCATTGGCTTACCACTTGTATACTCCCTGGTAACATTTTCAGCTCATTTAAAAACTTTAAGCCCAATACTAGTAAGTTAATCACAGAACAATGACTCGATTCATTATCGGTTATCACACAACAATGGGACATTGTGCAAGACATGTTCTGGCACTGAACTGATAAGTGAAATTTTCAAAGTATTTCAATTCAGATAATTATAAGGGAATATAAAGTCAGCTTTCTGTGTAGTCTCAACTTTGAAATAAAAACAGTGGAAGTGCAGTGTGTGGCTCACCCTGTTGGAGATGTCAAAACCCACGGCTGTCTCACTTTCCGTCACATGACTCAAGGTCTCTGTGTCATCACTCATGGTTCGAGTCTCTGAGATGTTTCTCGCTCGCCAAGAGACCGACATCTCTTCAGTCAGAACCTCCAGGTTGGATTTGTGTTGGGCATGGTGGCCGGCCGACAAGGTGTCACTACTCTCTCCTCCAGAGACCTGGACATCTGGCAAGGAGTCCGAAAAATGAGGATGGGGAGCGCTTGACTTCTGTACCAGGTTGTCTGCAGACTTCGAAACAGCAGCTGGATGAGGAGTTGACATTTCCTTATGATCATCTTCTTCATCTTCCTTGCTCTCTCTCTTTGCATCTCCTGCTGTGACATCTTCGGAAGATTCGTTGTCATTCTGCTCAGAGTTTGGAGACTGCACATTTATCTGTACCAAGGATGGGGAGACAGCAGGAGGATGCAGAGATGAAGGTGGGGGCGATGGGAGCAACCGAGATGTCTCAGTGACATGCTCATCATCATCACTTGCTTCCGCAAGGATCTTCACCGACTTGAGAGCGGCATTTTCTCCTCCCCCAGCTTTGCTTCCCACCTCTTTCCCTCCCAGCCCCACTTTGTCTCTGCAGTCCTCTCGAATTTTCCTGTCGGCGGAGGCATTGCTCCCACTCCTTTTCACTTCCCCATCCTGTCCATGCCAAAAGACTCTCAGATTTGCGACATCGGCCTGGATCTCTTTTGAGTGGTCCGTTGTGAGGGCGGTGGCTGCATCCACGCTCCTCCTGGAGGGGTTGCTCTTCAAGGAGGAGGACTGGTCTGAGTGCTGGCGGGAGATGCCATTGTTTGACGCAGTGCTGCTGTGCTCGCTCTGTAGGGAGATGTGGCAATTCCAGCCCGCCTCCAGGCCCATCTTTTCAGAGAAAACCTGGGAGTAACAAAATATTCTCTCAATATTTGCCATCACAGCCATTTCAATCAGAACAACATGCATTTCTTAGAACAAGCAGCCCACACCTCGGGCCAAGTACAAAGAATGTGCCACCGGATTCCTTACAAAAGGAAATTTTACTGATGAGTGAGGGTTCCCACAGTATTTCAATCTGCACGATTCAACTGATGAATCAGCTCACTTACTCTACTCCGTAGCTCTTGGTCTCTGGAGAAGTGCACGAAGCGGATGCAGGCATGGTCCAGGTTCTCGATCAGTGCGACGATGTCTGACTTAGCCTGGTAGTTCATGGCCACCATGCCAATAAAGATCTGACCACACTGGGCTCTGTGGAGAACCAGGAACAGGGAAAGGCAAGTACTGGTTCAGTGGTCAAAACAAAAACACTGCACTCACCAGCTGAATCCAATGAAATGTGATATGAACACCTTACTGAATAGCCTGCTTAGGGAATTGAAATATTATCTTTGTAATACACTCTCCAACAATACACAGTCTATCCATGGAAGCGTCAGTGGTAAAGCAGTGAAATATTCTTGTACTGCTTAAATTGCACTTGGACCACTGGTCAACAAACTGTAAAAGAGAGAAAATTACAGACTTCACCTCACAGAGGGAATATACAATGACTTTCGTGTTCCATCTGTCTGAGACAATGAGAACATGTCTCCATGAAACAACACCACACCAATAAAGGACTTTTACCGGAAGCAGTCGTCAGTGTCCCTGATGTCTCCAATCTTATCCATGGCTGAGTCCAGGCTGTGATACTTCCGCCCCCTTGTTTCTGTCTCCTGCCCTTTGTTACCGTGCTGGTGGGCTGCTGTCATGTCAACATCCCATGAGGATCTGCGACAAACAGACATTCATGAAAGACTCTTAAAGTCCACATTTTTCCAGCAAGAAAGGTTCTGAAATGAGAACGGTCACCAGACACTGCAACTGATTCGCCAGCCTCCATCACAACTTGTACAATAAATATAGCCTCCGCAGCGAGAATATGACTCTCTTGACCCTGTAACACCAAACAGGAAAACCCAGCTTGAACCAAAACTCGCTGAAGTTCTGATGAGCCGGTTTGGTATTCCAACAGCACCTGCACAGAATGGTCACATCAATCTGTCTCGACTTAAAGTGCATCCTCACTGGCACACAAGAGATAGGCTGGTGAGAGAGATTTCAACTGGGCTTGTGCAATTGCCCGGTGCACTTGTGCGGACTGTGCATGCTAAGAGAAGTTCGTCACCAACATCGCACATCATCAGTTCCCACTAAAAGCACAATGGTTGCTATGTACAGCCACACCCTCGCTTGTATCCACTTGGAGCAGATATTCATTTGAGGTTGGCCCTAATAGCAGAGCCTTGTGCTGACTCACAGGCGCAGAAGATGCTGTAGCTGGCGTGACGTTTGGTGCTTTCTTTTCAAATGACCTAGCTTTAATGAACTCCTCAACTGGTGCACTGCAACCCAAGACAAAGACCGTTTCCACGTTCTTCTCATCTCCACTCACCTGGCGATGCCCAGATTTTCAAAGTCGGGGATCAGCTTGCCCATCTTGCCTGCTGCAGGCAGCTCGATGTAAAGGTCATCAAAGTACTTAGGCATGGAGTCCACCATGGGCTGATAGGCAAAGGCACAGCAGTAGGAAGACAGGGTGGCACGCTGGTAGAAATCCAGTATCTTCTTCCTGCATATACCCATGGAATATTAAAGCCATCACTCAGACGCCATGAATCTTTAACCATAACACCTAAGGAACTTTTGGTAACTACCTTCTGAATCTCACTGCATCCATTTCTGTGCAGCAAAAAGGTGGTAAATTTTCTGTCTTTGACACAAAATCATCATCACATTCACAAAGGAGATCTGAAAGACATAATTTTGCTCTTTTTTTAGGTTTTATCGTTTCTCACATGAAGAAGAAATATATTGAGGTCTTCATTTTGATGTGCCACATAGTTTGGCTTATTTCAGGCTCATTCACACAAGCACTTGGTAACAGAAAGTGGTAACACAAAGTGGCAATGCAGTAAGATACAGTACAGGTCAGAATTTTAGCCGACACGCAAACACGCTTAGGATGTCAGCGTGTATCGAGTTAAACAGACACGAAAGGAGTTACCCGCTAACACGAAACACGCTGACCCCTGCATAACAGAGAACGCCGACACCGCAATCCGATCTGCCGAGTATAAACATGCACATGCTACATGCAAACCCCAGAGCAGCCAGGCATTTGTTGACTGGAGCAGTCATTTTCCTAGTTTCCCACAACAAAAAGTACAGTATTCCACGTTCACACAGCCAAAAGAGACCAACACCCAAAGAGAGCGTTAAATGGCCAGAACGAGCAGTCTCAGGTCGTTGTCTTTGGAAAATCGCTCTGGTTTCTAAACCCAGTAGTTTATCGAGGGACTTCGCAGTTTGTCCGCTCTGTGTGAACAATCTAGAAAGCCAAGTGTTTAATATTTTTGAAAGTGTGGAATTCCATTAGTACATGCATGTATAAATGGGCCTTAACATAATGACATTGTGTGGATGAATAGGTTTACAGTGCTCTGTAAGATATTGCAACTTTCAAAATGGTTCACATTGTTAGATTGGGCTTATGCAGAAGGCAACACCACAGCAATTTTAATTATAATCTCAGAGAACTCAAGTCTCCATAATCCTGTTTCAATCAAAGTTCGAATTAAAGATACATAGCAGGGGGTAGGCACTGAGAATCCAATTATTCTCACTCATATTTAATTGCCTTTTTCAATATAAAACAAAGAGGTGACTTCATAACTCAACAAAAACGTTTTGCCTACTGAAAACATTTCTCTCACAACTATCATTATGCTATTAGCTTTGAGGAAAAACTGAGAGAACAGGAAAATAAATTGAGGTATTGTAAATATCTTTAATGGAATGTAGAATGGCAGAAGAGAAATGACCCCTGACCTGTCATTGTCGTCTAGGGGGCAAAGGTCAGAGCCATCCCAGAAGTCTGTGCACAGGCTGAGTACCAGTTCTGCAGTACCCTCTGTCAACAACTGACTGTTTCCTAGACACAAGAATGATTAGGACAGGTGAAGCAAATGTTGAAAGGACTATGGCAACACCACAGTAAAGTACATTTCTGCATATATCGAAGATTAAAAAAAGGATTCAATTTCAATATGGGTAGCTCTAAACTTAGTTGAAATAAAAGCTTAATTTCAACGTGTAAGTTGTTAAGACATTCGAAGCTTCTTACCCCCTCTTGAATCATTCGTGAGGACAGACATAATGTGCGGAATCGGGGTGCGCTTCTTAATAAACGACCGGGTCTTGTGTGCGTGGCGACCATGGCTCTCTTCAGAATCGATATGCTAGAGCAAAGACACAATGAAAACAATTCTTACACTGGACCAATATGATGAAGCTGCCGATACTGCTCATGATATAACTGAAAATCAACAGTGACCCAGTCACAAGCTACGAGGGCTCCCAGCACTAGTATGTCAACTATGGAGCCAAACAGAGAGTTATATCGAACACTTGAATACTACTGCAACAGTATGCCTGATGATCATATGAACATGCTTAGGTTTGAGGACATCAAGATGAAAAGTAATTGTTGTATACGACACCATGTGTCTCTCAACTAGTGTTAGATGCAATGAAGGTCTCATGAGTACTGTCTACTGTTCTCGTAAGAGGGCTATGGGTTTGTGCACATTAAAATGAAAATTACTTGTGTGTACTTCACACCATGTGCCTCTCAACCAGTGCTGGATGCACTGAAAGTCTCATTAAAGCAGTAACACAGCACTGTCTAATATTCCTGCATGAAGTCCTCAAAACTGACCAATGACAATGCAAAGATGTTAAAGGTTTGTACACATTCAGAAAAATAGCTCATGTGTACTTCCCACACTAACCATTGTTAGACACACTACAGCTCCCATGTGAGTGCTAATATATCACCACCTAACTGCAAAGTTTCCACATAATTGGCCAGTTGTACATTGACATTCTGCTTCTATGGCCTGGCAAACTTACCACAGGTTGATATAATGCCAGCTGCTGCTCCATCTCATACATCTGTGTGGCTTGATCAGTGAATCCTATGAGGTAAGCCAGCTGACACATACATCTACATGGACAAAAGTGGGTAGTCAGTTCCTTTGAATTCGATTTACAATTTAGCATTTGCAATTTACACATTAAAAACACTTATTTTAATGAGAACGGAGATGATTAGGACACTGCAACTGTGGAAAAGGTTGGATATGGTAACAACTTCAACATCACAAACACAGCAAATTTATAATATGAACTTCAGGAATCATTCAGTTTTGCCTTCTGTTCATGTGTTTCATAAATTGTCTCACTGTCTACATAAAAAATGATTTTCTTCCACAGCACTGGCCATTAATCTTTCAAGCTTGTACACAAGTCAACAACTTGCACTACTTACAAGCACTCGTAAAAAGCACTGGTTTTGTTTCTCCATGTAATTCCCCCCCAAAAGGACTTACCTCCTGTGTGCTACCCATGCTGGTTGGGTGGTGTCCTCCGAATTGGCAATGCTGTGCACGTGATTGAACAGGTGGCTATACCTCTCCACTGTGTCTGGATTACAGGTGTTCAGGAGAATATTCAAACCCTGTGGTATAATTCACTCACAGGGTAAGATTGATTTTTCTCTCACAGGGATTAGAACTGTGCCTTTTCCATTAACCTAAAGTATCATCAGATATTTAAACTGTGCCAAACAAGAATTGTAAATGTAGTCCACGTGCCAGATATGTCAAGAGCCTATCAGTAATAATATATAACAATACTGTAGTGTTGTGAAATCACATGGCATGTATTGGATATTGACTATTAATGATCACTGGTTGTCTCTACTAGTAACCTGATAGCGCACGCTGCTATGGGCAGTGCGTTCACGCTAATACACCACCAAGACCTGCACCAACAGTGCAACATACATCACTGCCACGTGCGTGCCAGCCAGAATCTCACGTAAATAGCATGCACATCCTTGGTCGCGCTAGCGCCCTCTTGTGGTGGACCACATAAAGTTGTTTTTGCCATGCTACATGCTGTATTTGTTCTTTC
This sequence comes from Acanthaster planci, assembly GCF_054643075.1. Lineage (NCBI taxonomy): Eukaryota > Metazoa > Echinodermata > Asteroidea > Valvatida > Acanthasteridae > Acanthaster > Acanthaster planci. The sequence goes on along the minus strand of NC_141783.1, from coordinate 10,090,466 downwards.
TTATGTTTTTCCCTTTAAATGTTACAGTCAAATATTTTGTTCTTTGTTCTTAGTTAAAAACAACCAAACAGGTGTAAATAGTCACTCTGGATTACAGATAGTCAGTTTGTTTTGGATTTGAGTGAAGTTAGTAGGTCAGTGTTGTTGGTTGCTAGTTGTTGGCAATCGACCTGTCCGGAATAAACCAGTTCAAGTATGTAAATCAGTGTGATTGTCCTTTTACAATTTGTGCCTCTATCTTCCGATGGACAAACCCACCACAAATATACAGAAGATTTATAACAAGCCAGTATCTGCTAAAAATGAGGCTCATGGCGCAATACAAACATCAATCAAGTAAAATTAACAAGAAATGAGTTAACAATTGTTGAACAAGTGGGTTTTAAGAGAAACCTTGAAGTCAGTGACAGAGGAAATAGTGTGAATATCTGAAGGGAGTTTGTTCCACAGATGTGGGCCGGCACAGGAGAAGGATCTGTCCCCCCGAGATTAATGTGTATAGGGGCAGCAAGCAGGGAAGCATTAGATTATCTCAATTGCCTAGAGGTCGGTAATGAGCCAGTAAATCAATGTTGTATGTTGGAGCAGAACCATAAAGGGCATGAAAAACGAGTAAAAGAGTGTCTACAACAGAGTGTATCTGGGATCATTCAAGAACAATAATAAGTCCCGAGCTGGACCAAGAGAGGGTGCAATGTTATTAGTAATGGAGGCTCCTTTGGTAGGAAATGCACTTTGCTGGTTCACTAACAACTGAGAAATGAATGCGCTGCAGTCACATCGCTACCAACAAAATGAACACTCCTGACTGACAAGGCTCTTTTCAACCCATGAGGGGATGCTTCTGCTCAAGGCAGATACGCGCACGCAAGGCCTGCCCTATCAATGTGGACATACATGTATGCTGTCTCACACACATTTTGTTTCGGAATGACTATCCCCTGTGGAAATATCAAACTGGCTCAATAAACTGATGAATGTTTCAAAAATGATATTGCCATCATTCTTTGTCATTCTCTGACCAAAACAGGAAAACAAGAATATTCATGAGTGGCCCTGGTTTAAAATTTCACTTTTTTGGCTGTGAGATATTGTTTCTGTCAATACTAAACTAACCACATTAAGTAAAAGGTTTGTAGTAGCAACATACAAGGATATCTCTGTTGTGAGTATGGTTCTGACAAGAACCGGAGAAACCACACATACTCACAACGGAGATTACGTTGCATGGTGCTACCGCAAATCTTTTCTATAACTTGCTACCTTCACTATGAAAAGTCAAAGTTCAAACTAAGCCAGGTCCAGATAACCATCATTGAGCTTACCATGGGCTTCAGTGAGGTGATGTGCCTCTCCCAGTTGGTTTCATCAAACTGCAGGCTTGTTGGATTTTGCTAGCGAAAACAACCACAGGATTATAATATACCTCTTGAAGTAAAATTTCTGAAACACTGCTAAACAATTGTTTAGGAAGACTGCCCAGTTTATAACCACCTTGTGAATAATTCTTCTTCACTGAAAATTAATTTCAGCTGGAAATTAGTTTCTCTTAGTCATAAAATACAACAGTTTAGGCTTGTGAGAGTGCTACTATACATGCTGGACTGAACAGAAATCTGTGTTTGACAACATGAATTAAAAAGTGAAAACCAAGACTGAAGGTGCCTACTTACTGTGGAGTCCAAAGATAGCGTCAAAACTTCAGTGTGATACTCAGGAAAGTAGTCTAGAAGATAACAATAGTACAGTTCTGTATCTGTCGAAATTTTGAATAACCTTGGAACGTATTTTTGATGAATGTGGGGTACCACGAACTAAAATGACATTCATAAATACCTCAGTTCAGCAATTTCTATTGGTCAAGAGCCCATCACATGGCCAGTCTCAAAAGCACCAACGGGCGTGAGCTGCCTCATGTGGTGCACATAAGGAATTTGCCAATCTCCATATAAGGAAATTTGTTTGACTACTTGCTACAGGTGCATACCATAGCATGGCACAAAAATTTATGATTTTTGAACCCATTTTGACTGTAATTAGTGCCTTTAATAAAAGGCGTGTGCTATTGGTTCAGGCATTATCAGCATCCATTCTCCCTATCCTTTCTTAACTGAACATTTAAGATCAGCCAAGCATATTTACTACCTTAACAACATCTATCCAAGTACTGCAAACAGAGGCGTCCATTTCAAGGAGCTGATAAGCACATAAATTTGCTGAACAGAGAAAATATTTGCTCATAAATTAGTGAAAACAAGTTACCACCCAAAATGTTGAGCTGGATACATAACCTATGACTGGTTCCCCATGCCTTCTTGCTCTGCCTGAATATTTGCAGATTATGCTGAGCAGCATTTCTGCTCAACAACTCCATGTTGGATTCCAGGTGTTAAGGGTAACCTTTTCAACAGAAAAAAACACGGAGCACAAGTGATAACACTCTACCTTCGTTGTCCAGATTCTTCTCCTGGGATGCTATAGTCACACCCTTCTTCCCTCCATGCCCGTTGCTGCCGAGAATCTGCTCCTGGGAGTTGGTGAAGACGTCTGAATCACTGTCGGAATCAGACGCCTCCCTGTCATCTCTCAGGCTGCTCATGAAGAAAACCTTCTCGATAGTGGGGTCCGGGTAGGACAGGATGCCTCGCTTGTCCACACAACACAGGGACTGGGACCAACAGGAAAAGACATCATATGCATTCGGGCAATTCACTCAGCACAGGCAGGAAATTAAACAGTTATAATGGATAATGATTGACGGACGACTGAAAAGCTGTGGATAACCATGTAGTAACCCAGACTCCTAACAAAACCATCAAAAGATCCCACAAGCCCAGCATAAGACCAACACAAGGCTTCCAGTCTGAATTCAGCTACAAGCTGTTCAGGCAACTCCAAGAGACACTGTTCACCCTGCTACTTGTGACTGGTCTTGTGTCAGGTCTTTTTGATGATAGACTTGACTACAGCAGTAGCACCAATGGAAATAGAATGATGAGTTAAATAACTAGTGCTACTACAAAGTCCAATTACGGCAAATTTGAAAAGACGAGAATTTTATGTAAACATAAAATATGAAAATACAGTGTATGAGTAGAAACAAGCACTACAATTTCAAATTGATGTTCCAATAAAACGAAGGACATTGTGTTACATAATGTAAAACCATTAAGTGTTCTTTTTTTTTTCCTGAAAGTAAACTCACCGTCATAGTGCCCAGGCCGTACAGCAGACTAGCTGACCGAGGTAAGTGGCTGGACGGACCAAAAAACGCTGACACAAAATGCTCAAAAAGTTCTCGCAAGGAAAGTTTCTTGTCCTACGGATGTCAAAGAAAAGTGAGGAACAACGTTATTTCTGTCACCTTGGTACGTGGATTTTGTGCACACCACAACACACCTGTGACAAATGATTAATACCATACATTATCGAGGAACTGAGGCCCATGTCAGTTTGAAAGTACAGGTAACTCCATGCTGCAACGGGCTTCTTATATGATAGTTCATGACAAATGGACGGCTTCTTCTGCAATTTTTAGATTCACATACAGATCTTTCTACCTTGACTTTAGCGCTTTCGCCAATCTTGTCATCGGGGAACTCTGTCACTTCAGTCTGCAGTAGGAAAAAAATGTTCACAATAAAGCACACCATTCACCATGCTGAAATGACGGCAAAGGCACTGGATTGCGTCTGAACACTGCAAACACATGTATGAGGTACTGCTGATGAAAATCTCAGTGGCTTGCGAAGCTCGAAATAGTAATTTATACTAAGAATAGTTCTGATCAAAGAGAATACATATTCTAAGTAATTGAAAGAGATTCGCCCTGCCCTATCAACAAAAAGTCCTCCCTGTCTAGCTGTGATGTCACTGGCACAAAGATTAACAAGTCTTGTACACATGCTTTCTGTACAGTTTCGATAAGTTATCGAACACCAGAATACTTCAAAATACTCATTCCCTATATCTGCTCTTCATTGTTTCAGAGCCATTTCTAGCACATTCTATTTGAATTTCAAACACTTAATGCTATAGGAATGACTGTGGTCAACGTGTAACCGACTGACCTGATCATGTTTGCATTTGTGGAACAGAGTGACAATCCTGGCATTGCCGTAACTCGTCATCAGGATCCAGAACATAGGGAGGGTTAACGACAACAGAGGGAGTATTGTGTTGATCTGAAGAAGGGAAACAAAGAAAGCTAGATTCAGAACTGAATTTCAGTCCTCCATTGTATCCAATTAGATGAGTAAAAACAAAAAATACCTTAGAAATATGACAAAAATGTGAAAAATATATCTTTTCCCTTCACTGGGTTTTCTGTTCAAGGAAAAGTAAATATGTTCGGTTGAGTGACAAGGTACAAATTAGAACACATATGTTTTCTTTGAGAATTTTGGGTGGAATGTACAGCTGTGGAAGGGGCAGAGAAATGTGTGGTGGAACGTGCAGTGGTGCATGTAGAATACCATCGTGGGGGCGTGCACGGTATAGGAGATTCACTTCACGTTGGTCTGGTGCAGGCTAGACACGCTTTTATTTCTACAAAGATTGGAATCCTTAAACTTCCGTTGTCATCTGTTTCAGCCAAATTTTCTTCAAGAATATACTAACAATTATTTGTTATTTTATATGCAAGGCAAAGACTGATTCAAACTGCCGCAGAACAGTTGGGTGCTAAACAATCCTTCCTTGTTGGTCATGAAAGCAACGTTGTCCAATGACACCAGCATCATCAACAAGCGACAGAAGTTGATTCACTTGGCTGATTTCAGCACGTATGATTGGGCCACGGTTACGGAGTATGAGGAACATGAGCTGGCTGCAGACCAGGATGATGACAACAAGATTACCACAACAAGATTCACTGGAAGGCCACCTGCCCCAAGCTCAAAGACCGAGTGGATGTGCAAGCTCAAGCCAGTAAATTCATATTTAGCAATGGTATTTGGGCTTCCAGAGTGGAAGAGAAATCACCAGAATTGAGGCAGTTAGCAGCTCAGCTTCTGAGTGTGATGGTGGACTCATGGGTGGCATTAACCTTAAAGCTGTACTCAGGAGCTTTCTTACGGTGGTCAAATTGGGCTAGGGGTCTTGGAAAAAAGCATTAACACAGACCCCTTTGATATACATGTATGTCTACATTAAACTAATTTAAGTCCAAATTGTAATTCCCATGCACCACTTATTAAGGCGTTAGCATCCATATTTTGGGTACACAAAATGGCTGGAATTAATGATCCCACAGTCTTTTCACTGATAAAGTTTACTCTAGAAGGCCTTAAACGATGACTCTCTAAACCAATAGAAAAGAAGAAGCGAGTACCTGTATCAGTTCTAAAGGAAATGATAGATTCTTTCTTATATAATGCAAACAAAGAGGCAGACCTAACGACCTTAAGATCAGTTACAATGTGTCTTTTGGCATACACACGTTTTTACAGTTTAGAGACCTGCTCATATCAGGCTGTCTCACGTTTCTCTCATTTCTGAGGGTTTTACTCTGTTCATTCCATCAAACAAAACTGACCAGTATCAGAGGGGTAGACAAGTAGTCATAAGCAAGACAGATTCTAGGTACTGTAAAATAGTTGTTACAAAAATATTCATCCGCAGCTGAAGTTTCTGAATCAGACGCCTTCATATTTCGTGCTCAGTCAAAAGTTGAAGGCAGGTACAAATTGAGGAGCGTCAATCAGCCCCTCTCGTATTCAAGTGTAAGGGAAGTAATCCTTGAGGCTTTAGCCATGTTTGTTGCATAGTCTCTATCTAATCCAGGGGAGCAACCACTGCTGCCTAAGTGGGAGTGCCAGACAGATTGTTTAAAAGGCACAGTCGACGGTAATTGGAGTCGGTAAAGGACGGGTATGTTGAGGATCCTTTGGAAGATTTGTTAACAGTGTCTAAAGCTGTTGGTTTGTAAGTGTTGATATATCGCACGAGGGCAGCCCTGTCTGGGGCGTAGCTTTATTGCATGGAGCAGACCTATGTTTCTCATCCTTACGTCAGGGCGAGTTTTTCGTACCCGGCAAGTAGCAGTGCCACTCAATGCAAAGATAAGGAATTAATCTGATAACTGTACTGTCCATGTGGTATCGTAACTGCATGTTTTGCACCAGAAGGTACGACAGCATTAGCCAGCAATAAACCAACGCTGCCGCATTACTGTGTTTTCATTGTTGGGCCATGGAGCATTTTCCAGAGGAATTCAAATTAATTTTGTGTTTTTGGCAAAACTCATAGAAGTTTCATTTTCTCAGGTAATCTTTTAACATAAAAATATACAGAAAAACCTGGTCCAGAACAATCAATCCCAAAAAATTCTGTAAAAATGCAACTTACAATTCTAACATCTAGTCATCAGCTTGATGCATCACAAAGTGTGCTTCACTGAATAGCAGTCCAAAGGCAAATGGGCACATGACAAATCAAAAGCAGGTCACTGTTCTGCCCTAAGCCCGCTCAACTTGGCAAATATTTGACAAATTTCTGCTGGTGCACTTACCGGCAAGCTGATGAGCATGTCTGTCCACGGTCCGACATCATCACTGACAAGCACAAAGCGGAGGATATTGGCAATCAGCGATGCTCCCTGCGTGCAACCATTCACAAGAAAACAGTGACATGAACCCCTCCCAATGACACCACTGATGCACAGGACTGGCCATTACAAGAAAAACGTTGATATTTCTCCGCAGAATTTGAGAAATGTAATCAAAGAGCAAAATAATCAAAGAATTCATCCCAACAACAGGTTAACATGCACACAAGGGCATCCGACAGAACTGGAGAGAAAAAAAATGCCTTAAAACTTGCATCCCGCTGATGCCAGACGACAAACATCAAACCAGGATCAATCATGTTTTATGAATTTCGGAACCTACTGCTTTGTTGAATTCAAATTTGGGGGAAGCAACAATACCAAGCTCTTTAGTCTAATGGTCAATATCACTGAGGGAGTAATCAGGGTCATGGGCTTAAATCTGATTAATCTGATCGAGGAGTTGTCTGAAACACTCTCAGAATGACTGTGCACCAACGTAGGGCAAACCCTCATACTTAGACTTACCAACATAATGGGTAGCACCCATCTCTCGGCGATGCCGACACACACGGTACGTTTCACCTCCAGCACCGGAGACGGCCTGCCATTGTCCCGTTGTAAACAGGCCCTAGACAAAGACATGAGATTACCGGTCCACTTTTTAAACAAATCCTCTCTTAAAGACATGATTACATCAGTTCTCAGAGCTAACAGCTAATCATAAATCAAATCATAACTGGGGGATGTTTATCGCAAATTGAGGCCACTGAAAGGACAATGATACATTAGTCACACGGAAATATCATGACAATAACCACAACTTCAAGCATGACAAGATGATTATCACTTTGACCATATTCTTAATCAAGATGATGACTACAAGCACTACCTTGAGAAATATGGCTGAGATGGAAATGCTTTCAAAAACAGTGCAATATACACATGTCCAGCACTATGAACTTGAGTGGTATACAAAACAATGAAGGCTTATTATTGCAACTGTAAGAATTTCTTCAGGTGATAGAATGATCGACTATTTCAACTTTCAGTGAATGTGAAACATTATTCATTTCATACAATGCCTGAATAAATCATGATCAACAACCAAGCAACGACTACACTGAAAAATTAGAGTTCACCATTACATTGGCTACAACCTACACAAGGGCAATGCCAAGGACATAGATGATAATAACTGAAAAAAAAGTATAGGAAAATGAACCATTCACCTCAGGTGGGGTATGTATAAGGTTTCGAGCACGATGAACTTGACCGGTTTCAGAGCCTGGCGGGCTACAGGGCCATTGCAGGCTCCAAAGGCCGTCTTCCGGTATGTTTGGCCTTTCTGTAACTCAACACTGTGATCCTGTCAAACAGAAATGACAAACTAAAGAAACTGACAAATGTCAAGTTCCAACCACGGTTCGGTTTTTGCTGTGCAGGTCTACAAAGGGGTCTGTGCTACTTGAATCACAGTTTTCAACAATGCAAATTCTTGGTTCAAGTCCTGAGTCGACCAGCAGCTTCATAACAGCCAAGATGGCCAAATCACTTTGTTGGGAAAGTCTAAGTAGCTCTTTTGAGTTTTGAATGTTAAGCCTCTGATCACAGTCCAAAACGAGTTCATATTTGAACCAGTTGGCATTGTTCCACACTCAGTACTGAGGTCTTGTCACAGTAAATGGTGCATGCTTGGTTAGCCCTTCCCCAGAGCCACTTTTATCTCAAAGTACTGCCTGCTAATTGCATTCCAAGAATTTGTAAGGAAAAAATTCACAAGCTAACTCGGGTGTGGGACTCGAATGCACAACCTCCTGCTCACTAGTGCAGTTGTCTCAATCAAGTGACAACCAAGCTTGTCAAGGTCAGTTAGCAGGTTTGAATTTAATGTCCAGCAGTAGTGAGTACAGCAGTCCCTAACGTGATGAATTTTGAGGTTAGTTGTGATGGTTGCGAAGCTTGCACCAACAAGCAAGATGTCATGAGTTTGAGTCCTCCTCAGAGGAATCAAAATCTCCATGACAAATTCATTAAAACTCAGTTGGGAAGCACAGATCCTTTATCTATGAAGGTTGGGGTTGAGCATAAGTCAAGACAGTCCAGAATTCGCATAACTGACTATGCCTACAGCTTTTGACTGTAGTCTGTCAATGGCAAGATCAAAGCCGTATCCTTGAAATACCCCATTCACATAGTACCTCTGTAGAGTAAGGCAGCTCTGAAACTGAGAAAGAAGTAAGAGTGTATGGCATGTGTAAGGACGCTAATTACATCAAAACTGCAGACTGTGGCTGGGGAAGCTTGACCGGGCTTCAACAGGATGACGTCATCCTTGACCAGCAGCGGGGTCGGCAGATTGACTAGGTGACCATCACGGTACGTCCACTGCTCAGTGATGGACTGGGTGGTAGGTTGGAACAATGAGGAGTAGACTTCTGTCGGCCAGTGGATTTCACTTGCTATAAGCTCTAGAAAAACAGTTAGAATTGGAGTAATTCTTTAAGGGAATACTTTTAATTTTGACATGATTTTTATTACCGCTTTTGGGTCATTCCATGAGGTTGGGGCACAATTTGTGACAGTGTCAATTGTTACATGGATTCCGTAAAAATGAATAGCTATTGCAATAATCAAAATGCTCTCCTCCGGCACACCCAAAACTAGCTTTTATACTAGGCACAAATCTCATTCTCAAGCAAAATAAGTGACATTGTATCACACTCAATACCATTCATGAAACCCCAGTGAACATTCACACAAAGAAGTTGGGTGCATTGAGATCGGCACCCTAGCTTACTACACAAACCTAGGTATGCATTTCCACAATAGAAGAGGGATACTGTGGCTTCCTGGCCTGTACTGTCAAACAAAATAGCAAGTCATTTTAATGTGGGCAAAGAAATCCATGGCCCTGGGAAGCAGTGAACTGGAAAAGAAAAATTACTAATTTATGAATATGTATGAAGTACTGCAAACGTTTGCACATCTAATAGCCAGAGTGGTTCTGGGGAATTCTGACACTGCATGTGGATTCCAAATTGACATTGTTATATATCTTGCAAGGCTGAAGACAGAGGTGTGTGTTATTGTTACAGAGTAAATAACCTACTCTAAGGTTATGACAGGTGGTAAAAGTTGCGAATGTAACAAGGACATCGTCACAAATTGTGCCCCAACCTCATGGAGTGACTCTTTTCAATTACTAAGCGATCAAAGCTGCAACTGTCAAAATTTTACTTTTTAAACAAATCCAGAAAATTTGATGACAATTCAGTTGTGGAAACAGTTGTTACACATTCCATCTTAATCATGTTAACATACAACTTGTATGAAACTGCACTTTAAAAATTATGCAAAATGAAAGGAAAAATAATTAAATTAATTTGATTAGAAGTGAGACTATCTAAAATATATTAAAACAGAGATCAAAAAATTTACTGCGGGACACTGAATAAAGAATGAAATCATATCAAATGTAAGTGGGAGGGAAAAACAGCTGCCACACTATGAGAATCTAATTAGTACCTCTCAGTTTGTGCAGGACATCTTTGGTGTGGTTTACTATCTCCATTTTCCTCAGGTGACTGTCCCACCTCACTACACACACATTGACCACCACCAGGAACACAAGGACAGCAGACTCCAGCACCGAGGACCTGTCCTGGGAGAACGCCGCAGCAATAATCGTCAGGATGGCCGCCATGATCATCAGGAGGGTGCTGCTCCAGTGCAGGACGCCGTTGGTTGACAGGGCACAGCTCGGGGGCCACCGTGGAGTCCGGCCCCGGCAGAGGGTGGCCTGGTGGGACTTGAGCTCATCCTCGATGGCGCTGCTGAGTCGCTGTAAGGCCACACTGGTGCACAGGCCCACGGGCTCCACCAGGTTGATCTGCAGGGAGGCGGGGGAGAACATGTACATGTACTAGTAATTGCAAAAGATTCACAGCATGACCAGGTGTGCAAAATGAGAGCCCATGTAACCTAGGAATACATCCTAGTTGAGGATCAGCTGCTCAACACAACTAGTAACAGTCAGTTCCCTGAGGTGGTTCTTTGACATCAACGCTGGAAGGAAAGTATATGTTCATGTACAAACTGAGCAAATAAAATGATCTGAAGAGTACATGTAGATATATGCATGCCCTACAATGCAACAAATGTAGGAAATCATACAAAAGGCAACACGATTGTTCCAAGAGTTCTAGTTGATCAAAGTGACAAAAAGTGCCTTACAACCCTTGTGTCTGCATGATACTCACAAAAGCCCCTTAAGCACACTACATGTACATGTACATGAACATGCATCTATAGCTTCCCCCTTCATCACCCATTTGCACCCCATACACAAGTACATGCACATGTTCATGTATTTTTCAGACTTACCCTTGGCTCCATGGAGACTGCACAGAAAATACCTTCCTCCTAATGGCCTCTCTTCATCTCAAAAACCTTCAGCTCGCATGTTGTACCTAAAATTAGCAACCTTATGAAACATGCAAAGGAAAAAAAATCCATTATGAGACCAACCTTTGCTAATGACAGTATCTCGGGTGCCAGGAAGTGGAAAATGAAGGAAATCACTACAGAGATCTGGGTACTGCAATTTTTAGCATGGGAGTGAAAAAGTCACCCAAAAAAAATCTGAAAATGTAATCCCATCCCCCCCCAAAAAAATCCTGTTTTATTGAAATAATGAGTAAGAACTCTGTCACTTCAGTCTGCAGTGGAAAAAAATATTCACAATAAAGCACACCATTCACCATGCTGAAACGATGGCAAAGGCAATGGATAGCGTCTGAATACTGCAAATGCATGTACATGTATGAGGTACTGCTGATGAAAATCTCAGTGGCTTGCGAAGCCCGAAATAGTAATTTATACTAAGTATATTTCTGATCAAAGGGAATACAAATTCTAAGTAATTGAAAGAGTATTCACCCTGCCCTATCAACAAAAAGTCCTCCCTGTCTAGCTGTGATGTCACTCGCACAAAGATTAACAAGTCTTGTACACGTGCATTCTGTACAGTTTTGATAAGTTATCAAACACCAGAAAAATAATCATTCCTCAAATATCTGTTCTTCATTGTTTCAGAGCCATTTCTAGCACATTCTATTTGAATTTCAAACACTTAATGCTACAGGAATGACTGTGGTCACCGTGTAACCGACTGACCTGATCATGTTTGCATTTGTGGAACAGAGTGACAATCCTGGCTTTGCCATAACATGTCAGCAGGATCCGAAGCGTAGAGAGAGTTAATGACAACAGAGGAAGTACTGAGTTGATCTTAAGAAGGGAAACAAAGAAAGCTAGATTCAGAACAGAAATTCATTCCTTCACTGCATCCAATTGAATAAGTGAAAACAAAATATACCCTAGAAATACGCATGACATAAATGTGAAAAAGTATCTTTTTCTTCATCTGGCTAACACTTCTGGGTTTTCTGTATAAGCAATTAACATTGTATTATTGGCAAAACTCATCCAAGTTTCTTCATTTTCTCAGGTAATCTTTTGACAAAAAAAAATCAAAAAACCCAGTTTAAAACAAGGAGTCCAAAAAATTCTGTAATAATGCAACTTACATCTACATGTAGTCAGCTTGATGCATCCCAAAGTCTGCTTCACTGAATAGCGGTCCAAAGGCAAATGGGCACATGACAAATCAATAGCAGGTCACTGTTCTGCCCTAAGCCTGCTCAACTTGGTAAATATTCGACAAATTTCTGCTGGTGCACTTACCGGCAAGCTGATGAGCATGTCTGGTCACGGCCCGACATCGTCACTGACAAGCACAAAGCGGAGGATATTGGCAATCAGCGATGCTCCCTGCGTGCAACCATTCACAAGAAAACAGTGACATGAACCCCCTCCGAATGATACCACTGACGCACAGGACTGGTCATCCCAAGAAAAACGTTGATATTTCTCTGCAGAATTTGAGGAATGTAATTAAAGAGAAATGTAATCAAAGAATTCATCCCAATAAGGGAAAGGAAAAAAAATCAATTGAGAGTCCAACCTGTCTGCAGAAGTCCAAGATGTATAAGGCTTGTTATGTTCCCTGTTTGTAAGCTCAGATTAAGCTGGATCTGGCCTTGTGATAAATGAAAATCATGCACTTGTTGGCAAACACGTTGGAGATACTCTGTGCTGGGGCAGTTAATGGTAGTTCCATTTGCTAATGACAGTATCTCAGGTGCAGCAGCCAGAGAGTGGAAAATAAAGGAAACCACCAAAGAGATCTGGGTACTGCAATTTTTAGCACGGGGGTGAAAGAGTTACCCAAAAAGTGTTTCTGAAAATGTAATCCTCAAACCCCCCTCCAAGAAAAATCTTGTTTTATTGAAATAATGAGTGACAAAAAAATTCTTAGGAAAACTGGAAAGTCCTGACGTCAAAGTCAGTATAAGTTTAGATTAGAAATGTTCAGAATATAAACGATACCCTACAACACCTGTTGCTGAGATACTGTTTACTAGTTGTATCTACTAAATATCTGAAGAGTTTTATCATTTGAAATGATAAATTAACTGCTTAAGTGTGCATACATGAACATTGGGTGTGACTGGTCGATCTTTGAGTGATCAGTCAAACTTATTGCATAATTCTGTCAATAATTCTAATACAATGTACCGGCCAATCACTTTTCCTCTCCAATTTATAGCTGTGGAAGATTGTTTCCAAAAAGGGAAGTTAAGTTGGAGATTTCACACAGGATCTACATGGACATGTACTAGTACATGTTCATTGTTGTACAACTGCACAGAGGGATGGGCAATCATGCAGATTGGTTGATTATGCCCAACATGCATACTGGACATACTGTAAAATGCTAATTTAAACTTAGTGGCTAACTGACCAAACATCAACAATTTTTCTGATGATTATTTTCATGACTTAATTCTCTGACTTTTATTCTGTCAAGTCAAAAAGTCTAGCAAAGATGATGAAATCTAAAAGTGTGGTTGATAGATACATGTACACATGTACATCATGTATAGACCTTTTTCCTGTGATGTCACAATTGTGCTGGAACGCTATGTGTTGTGATGGTAATGGTGCATGGTGTTGTCATGGTAATCTACTTATTCAAGATAAACTAGTCAAGCATGCAGTGTTCGCAGGGGCGCTTGTACGTGGTTGAACCTGCCCGTAGGAATATATGCAATCATCGTGGCTGAGGCAGTCCATCCCGTGGTGGTATTGTTTACATCTAGTGCAGTTCAGTTACATGGGGGCAAACGATTTATCGTGAACACTTGGTTGGAAAACCCAGCTCTATGGCACACGACACAAGGAGATTCAGCAGGGTCAAAGCTTCTCATGTCATGAGCCACAGGGACGGATTTTCCCAGTTGGTCACAGCCCAGTTTTTCTCAAAGTTAATCTTTGGTTCCATGTTGATATCCAACTAACATGCCACCTGTAGTCTATTTGGTCGGTTTACTACGTGTGTGCATGTACTTTATGACTTTGGCATTGTAACCTGGGGGAAAAACACATGAATGAGCATCGATCTTGCTACACAAAAGTTAACCATACATGTACATCTGTTGCTGAGCAATTTAAAAGATGCTTAAATTTGTAATGTCAACTGAATATTACTGTATACTATGACTTGATAAGGTACATGTAAACGCATGGTAAAACAAATTATACAATGTATGGTTTCTTTCGGGTGGATATTCAATGTTAAAACACCTTACCCACAGATCAGGTGTTTTGATTGGCCGAGAGCTTGTCACATGGCATTTCCTATTTTAAATCTACAAGTAATGTACCATTACATGTACATGTACCTTGCTTTTCATGGCCAAAAAGAACTACATGAGTACACATAATAGAAAAACATGATTATTGATGTAAACGTGGATAATACCAGTATATTCCATCTCTGATTTCCGTTTAAACTTAAATACATTATTTCCTTGAAAAATTGTAATATGCATGTAAAACCTATTTTATTTCATTGTTGGTAACAGGTTCCAGAGTTTGTACAAGCACTCGTGATTTATCTAGAATCCTCATCATTTCTGTGGTATTATACTCCTGTAAATATTCTAAAATTTAGGATAAGGAAATATAATAAAATAAACACATCATTCGCATGAGCATCGGCAATGTGTGCAAATGCATACTGGTATATGCCTTGTGTGCACCACAGAGCTGGGTTCAAGCATATCTTGAAGGTACAGTGTGCATCTACATGTATTTGTAGTTTGAAAATGTGCTGGTAAATTTTCAACAAAATTCATATTCACTTGAACCTTTATACCTATATGTATCGTATTTAGATTGAATTAATCCGTTATCACTGAAATCAAGCAGAAACTGTGGGTAGAATTGATATAAAACAAATACTGACTGCTTTCTCGTGGTGTAAAACTACATTTAACAATTGTTGCCTGCGGTGTAGGGGTCCATGGTGTTTTCTACACCCATGAGGGCAAATGGCACTCAAGGCAAAGCCGATGGTGCCATTTGCCTCCATGTACCAGATGAAAGTCTTGGCAAACGTCTTTTCCATAATATTTGGCATGTTTCTTACCACTGCTGTGATGTTGGACCAATGACTTTGCACCAGAAAAACTTGCGCAAGGTTGTCAATTTACGGTCATATTTCTCTTCACAAATTGCAACTAGTGTGCACAAATTGACCAGTTAATGTTACATGCTCTGATAATTGTTTGGCACATTTCAACTCGGTTCAATTTGGTCTGAGTCAGTTGTGTCACAGGCAAGGGCGTCAATCCATTTTGAAAAGATTTCGAGTCTATGATGACTTTACGAACTGCTGCCTGGGACATTTCTCTAAACTCAGAAAGTCGTGGGATCGTGGTTTGCTCGTCAAGCACAGAGGTGTAGACAGATAAGGTGTCCAGCTCATCCCTGACCATCCTAGTTTTCTCACAGTAGAACTTGCAGAATTCCTGTGCAAGATCACTGGCTAAGTCATATAGTGGAAGTATCTTGGCTGATTTGGCAACAGAAAGTTTATCAATGAAGTCAAACAGCTTCCCCTGCTCACAGTTACTTACTTGAGCTCGGTAATAGTCTGTCTTTGATTTTTCAAGTGAAGAATTGTACATGTACTTGTGGCACTCCTCGTGGTACAGCTGTTCGTGTACCTCAAGTCCAGACGATGTCCACTTTTGCTCCAGGCGACATTTTGCCCGCTTCTGCTGATGCAACATGTCATTGTACCGGGGGCATGGGGTCTAAGTGTGATAGGTCGCTTCAGGGCTGGTGCGTGTTTATTGAGGAGCTCGGATAATACACGATTGTACTGTTCGACACGTGTGCTCAAATCTGCAGATGGGTTGATAGCGAGCGAAGCAATGATGTCACACTTGAACTGTTTGATGTCTATTTGCCGCAGTTTGCAAAAGTGGTCTTGTATTTCACGGGATCTGGCCGCGCCATAACATACCGTGGCTGCATGATCAGATGGCAGGTCACTCTGAACTTTAACACCTGATATGACGTTGTCAGTATCCCTGCTAATCAAAAGGTCAAGTGTATGACCACTCCTGTGAGTCGGCACACTGACATGCTGCTTCAGGTTAGCAACATTCAGTATGTTGATCATGGTGTTGGAGTCGAGATTTGTTTGGTCATCCATATGGAGATTAAAATCACCAGCAAGTACAATTCATCATGGAATATTGTTTATACATTCCAGCATACTAGAAAAGTCAGAAAAGAACATTGGAGATGTCAGCCTGTTCCTTTAAGATAAACAATAAAAAGTCTTACTGACGTGGATTTAACATGAATAGTGATGTCCCTGTGCTCAAATGCCTTGTATACAGCACATTTATTAACTGTCAATATGAAACCCTTACGCAGGATCACACAAACACTTCCACCAGCCGTAGATCTTGGGATGTGATGAAGTTCAAAGTCTGGAAGGGTGTTCTTAAAATCAGCAAGTGCCCCGTTAGATCGGTCATCATCTGTCAGCTATGACTCTGTAATGGCTAGGATGTCCAGTTTACTGGAGATGATGAAGTCACATACAGATGCAGTTTTAAGTTTAATTGACCGAGCATTCCAAGCTGCAAATTGCCCAGTGACGAACAATTATTTTTCATTGGTTGCAAGGGAATATGAATGAGATTTGAACTGTTGCGTCCGGTGTGATAGTTAGTTGAAGAGCCACCAGGCAAAGCCGATGTCGCTGATCCCCTGTGAGTCTCATGCAGGTCATTACTCTGCGCTGCTTCATCCTTCCAGAATGGCAGCTCCTTAGGTTTTTGGAAAAAAGTAGGGGAGGGAAAATTGATAAAGTATCTCCCTTTTTCCAAGTGGGGGGAGGGACATGTCCCCCCCATCCCCTACCGATTAACGCCCATTGTCACAGGTCAACTCTGTGCCAGGTCAACTCAATGCCAGGCCAACTCGGTCCAAGGTCATTTTCATCCCTACAGAAAATGTACAAGGTTGCATGATTTCAAATAAATCTTTATACATGTATCAATCTTTCCAACACAGGGATAATGGTAAAAAAGATCTCCCGGTATACTCACATACATGTACCGTTAACTGGATCTCTAGTTGATTTAGTTTTACAACTATCATCATTACTTGCAGTATGCTGTACGTGTATCTTTGACCTTATAAGGACTGAAGGATACTGACTCATTACTTTTACGGCTAGTACAATAGTACTGAACATTTACATGCATAGAGTGCTGGTATCCACTGCAAATGGCGCTCATGGCACTCTTAAGTAAAGACATCCAATAATGTTAAGTTGAGGAATATTAACCAAATGCCTGTCTATGCAAACAGGATTTTAATCTGTCCTTGAATGTGTCAAGTGATCTCAATAGTCTCACAGTTTCTGGTAAAGAGCTCCAAAGTTTAGGAGCTGCAATCTGAAAGCTTCTCTCCCCAACGATGATAAGCCATACAGTAGTTTCCTTGAGTAGATTGTTTTGGATGACTGCAAACCCCGATAGCCTTGGGCACAGAACTGGACAAGATCACCTAAATAAGCTGTAGCATCATCCTGTAGGATCTTGAAGATGATGAGACACAGTTTGTACTGGACTCGTTGTTGGATGGGAAGCCAACGCAGGTCGGCTAACACAGGTGTGATGTGGTCTGTTTACCTAGTGCGTGTGATCATTGGTGTTGCAATATTTTCTTTGAAGGTGAGAGACGAGTTGATTGTTGATTCCAAAGCGGAGTGAGTTGCATGAATCCAATATGGATGTGATGAAAGTATGAGCGATGTTTTTGGCAGTTCTGCTTGTCAGATGATCCCCTATTCTTCCAATATTTCTAAATGACACGAAAGCAGCCTTAGATATTTCCGTCACCTGACCGTCCATTTTCATTGCCGCCTCAAACATCGCACCCAAGTTACAAACATTAGCAGAAGGTCTAATTTGCACATCGCCAACTCTGCAACGATGAAAAGACACTTTCCTGATTTCTTGATTAGATCCCAGAATCATGAATTCAGTTTTTGTAGTGTTCAACGTGAGGAAATGTTTATTCATCCACGTTCCAATTTCGTCAATGCATTCTTTGTTATGAGAGGTACTATCACACTGTGCATTTCTTGAGGAGTGTGGTAGGGACTGGATCCAGCTGGCATTGCGTATAATAGTGAGAACCTCCTCCTATGTTGCTGGATTAAATGATGATTAATGGTGAAGTGCTGTTGTCGGTTCTTCATCATGTTCATATGACCAGTTATCAACAATGTTGAAACCAGTGCAAATCGCCTCTATCTTGCTTGTGAAAAAGCAACAGAACTGATTGGCAAGGAACACATCAGACATAGCATCTAGAAGTGGCGACTCTTGACTTCGGTGAAGAAGATCATCTGTTATTTGGAAGATTCACTTTTGATCTTTCGCATGCTCAACAAACAGATTACTGAAGTAGCTGCATTTTGCTTTATGAATCAATGCCTTTACCTTCTGTTTCTGTTGAGTGTAGCGCAGACGGTCAGTTTCTACATGTAAGTGAGTCTGTCTCCATTGACGTTCCAATCTCCTATGCTTCCTTTTCTCCTCATAGATTTGAGGATTATACCATGACAAATTTGGGTAGACTTTAACAGACCGAGTCTTTGCTGGAGCATGCAGGTCGAGTGTTCTGCGGAGCACATCTGCGCGGTGTCCCGCTGGCTTGTTAACGTCGTCATCAGGTAAAGAGTCGAAGTCAACATTGGCAATGTCAAAAACGGAATGAGTCAAAATTGATGCTTCGAAAGTTCCGCACGGTATGTACATGGAAGGGGCTAGGCACTAGGCATCTCTGGACCCTAAACATTTAATCCCATGGTGTTGGTTGACATACAGGTACATGTAACTTTGAATAAAGAAACTTTTATAAGTTTCAGAGCTGTGGATATCCTGATCTATAGGCTTAGTTCAAGTTACATGTCTTCTCATTAACCGAAACAATGTACGCATACACTTCAGAATAAGATACTGAACCATAAAATACAAACAGAAGTTGGCAAAATTTAATTATTTTGGGGCCCGCTAAAAGTTATCCTGGCCAATTTTGGAAGGTGGTCATGCACTTCAAAAGATTACAGTACAGTCACTTGTTTTCACTGATGTTGATGGAACCTTTTCAATATGCTTTAATTCAAATCTCGGCTGAATTGAATTTAAACACTTGTATCGATACACTGAAACCAAAAGAATGAACATCCTGCCACCCATATGATCCATCTCATAGCTGGCTATGAGGCCAAAATGTCACCCTAGTCTATTGCCCTAAATAAACATTCCCAGTCCATCTAACCACACCACACTGTAGCAGCCAACATAATAACAGGGTAGGCCTAGTTAGTTGGAACTTGGTTGGGCTTTTTTTTTCAGTAATCCCCATTCAGAAGAGAGTTCTATTTGGACTAAACTAAGTTACATGTCTTACACCAATTATACCTGAAATTTCACTGTTTATGTGCTATGAATATCTCCCACGCTTTATCGAAAAGGTTCTGTCATTGTCTGTAGTGCTTTTACGCCCTAACTATAGCATCAGTCCCAACTATAGTTGGGCCTGTCCCAACTAGAGTGCTACAGTTGGGCTGGCCCAACTACAGCATAGAGGTCCTGTGTGCATGATGTGCCCAGCATGTGCCAAAGTCATATTGTTTACAAATGTCATGTCATTGGTCATAGGGCCAAGTGCCACATTTTTGATGAATTGTGTCAAGTGTGAGACACATTGACTTGGATAATGTTGAGATATTTCCCACAGACATTGGTCAACAATAGTTGGGCCAAAGCAACTGCAGCACTACAGTTGGGACTGTCCCAACTATAGTTGGGACTTATGCTATAGTTGGGGCGTAACAGCGCTATTTTTATCTTGTCGCACTTGCAGCAAAAAAGGAGGAAGCATGCAAATCCCTAGTACAAAGTGAATGCCGAGTTGCCCCTTTGCCGCAAGGAGGATGTTAAAACCCAAGCCATTTTTGACATATTTAATGTAAGCCTTTCCAGAGCAGTCTCTTGGCTTTATGCATGTCCAATGCCCATGTAAATCTTACTCGAAAATTAACAATCTGTGCCTTACCTTTTTAGATTTCAGTGGGCACCGTTATTCCTCATCTGGAGCCCATTAATGACTTCAATGTGCCCATGGAGGGCGCTCTTTCTTCAACACGGGACGAGGCCGGGCTAGCGCCACTAGGCATTACCTGCAACGATTAAGGGTGGGCGGGGAGGCGCGACCGGCGCGGCGTGATGCGAACTTTTAAAAATGTAGAAGTGTCAAAGAGTTAAGGATTGACGTTTAGATCCAGCCAGAATTTTTCTGAAAGGCAACATGAGAAGCTGAAAATGACAAAGTGGTAAAGAGTTGTCGGTTGGTAAACCAATCGGACGATGTGCAATCGGCCGAGTATTTGGCCGCGAGCCTTGGAGACGCAAGTCGCATTCCTGGAGAGGGCACGTACCTCCGGGCTGGAAGTTGAAGTTTGTGAAGTTTTTGGCTGGGAAGATTTGGCCAGCAGGCTAAAAATTTTCCAGTTAATTTACGTCATTGTCGGCAAAAGCCAAAGGAGTCTTTGCAAGAGTTGTGTCAGGCTGTACAATTACAGTTAATGGGTACATCTAGAGATTCCCAAAGAGGCGAAAGTGACGGTTGGAGAAAACCAGTTCATGGACGCTGTGGCTGATCAGTACATTCGAGAGGTAAGTTCCAGATGAGGTCCAATTAAGTATTTGTCTTATTAGGCATTGCAGGCAGCATATGAGACTTCAAACTTAATTTTACAATGAGGCACAGCAGAAGATTGTGATTCGTTCACCATTGATATACATGTACCATTAACAGACCACCGTCCACTTGCCGCACCATGGTTTCACAATCCTCCAAAGTCGACCGTTGTTCTTTTGATAACTGGTGGTAATTTTACTGATTATTGGGTCGGCTGCGGTTGCTCAAGTATCGATTAATAATTGAAATTCGGTTGTTTTAATGGACCCTTTCGCAACAAGCCATGGACAGGCCCAATGACCGGGGCCACAACCGCACTGACCCCTCTCTGGTTCTAACTCTTTCTCTTCAGGCTTCGCAGACCCGCAGACCAAACGGTCGGCTGATTCCCGCTTCCCTGGCAGTTACGGGAACGCTTACGATTTGGCTGTGCACACTCTCCTACAAAATGGCCCTTCACACCACAAATATGACAGCTCAATTCGGTTTTCGGCCTCTTAAGTGCAGGCGGACTATCAGACACCTGTTGCTGCGATGCAGGTGTCACTGGCTGGAACAACAATGAATAATGTTTCCATCAATTTCTCAAGATGTTTTGTAATCCCGTCCCTCTCTTTCACTGCCTGTTTGACAGACTCTATCTTTGCCTAAACATCTTTGTCTAGCTGTACCTAAGTTAAGTGCACTGGTGCTGCTGGTGAGCCATTTGTCAGTAAGTAGCTAATAAGAGTTATGGAGATACCAGCAGGTCATGGAACATGGAACAGCCTTTCCAGTGTTGGTCAGTGTGAAGGACTGGCAGGAAGTTTAATCGTGAAGCCAGTCGAATCAGGAGGTCAGATTGCGGAAAAGGGTCTTGTCATGGCTGTTAAAGTCTGTGGAAGATGTACAAGCCGATGTAGGGCCCAATTCGAGTGCTAAACCCCAAAAAGAGAAACGTGATCTTCGGGGTGGAACTGTACCAGCTTCGATGGCAACATGGGTATAAGTTAAAGCTCGTCCACAAGAGATGAGAATCGAGGACACAAGGGGCGCTGCCCAAGCATTTGACTGAGCTGTACGATAGGAGCTAAAGAAATCTGTCTCCTCAAAACTTTGGGAAATTTGAGAGGTGTCTGATAGAGTTTCAGGATAAAGGGATGAGAATATAGGCCGAGCTGATGTGGTAAAGCACAACATCGACACTTGTGGCGCTAGAAGAAGCAGAAGCCTAGGAGGCATCCTGTAGTTAACCATCAGGGGATCAGTTGCCTAGTGGAAGACTTGAAGAAGTGGGACTTATGCTGTGCCAGCTAAGAATGTGTCAAACGGTTGTGTATTGACCATGCGGGTCTTGAATGTGGTAACAATAAAGGATACTTATCCTGCGCCAAGAATTAGTGAGATATTAGATGCGTTAGAGGGCGCCCAGTGGTTCTTGATTCTCGACCTTGCCTCAGGCTTTGCGCAGGTAGCTCTGGATGACGATGTGATGCTGAAGTGAAGTTTTAAGGTTCGTAATAGGCGGTATCGTTGGAAGGAAGTGCCGTTCGGGTTAGCACATGCGTCCGCTATGTTCCAGTGTCTAATGGAGAAGGTGTGAGCAAGGCTACAGTGGGAGATCTTATAGGTGTCCTCGACCATGGTCTTACTGGGACCAGACGTCAGTACGAAATGGTGTGCTACACCAGCGACGGCAGTCCGACGATGGTTGTATGGCCAGGTGGAGGCTAGCGGCTGGTTCCTGAGATGTTGGAGATGTTAGTACGCGAGTTAATAAATGAATTGCATGGTGGGAAGTTTGGAGGCCATCTTGGCCTGAAGAAGACCCTTGCCCGTGTGAGGCAAAGTTATTTCTGGTCAGGAATGGGTGCCGATGACTATATCAGTATGCAAGGATTAAGCCACTCCGAAGAAACGGAAGTTGCACCCTTGCAACAGTATTGTAACGGCCGTCGTCAAACCTCCCATGTCGTGGGTCTTGCTCAATGACAGTCGGTCCCTGCGGTTGAAGGCCACAGCACTTGGCGACGACTAGATGTCCGGGGTTTTAAAAGTAGTGGCGAACCTGTCAGTTAAGGACTATTATTTAGGGGATGAGACGACTTGGGACTTTGTGGATTGACACAAACCGGTGTATTGGACGGACAGACTGGACAAGAAAACGCACACAGGGAAACTATTTGGACTTATGTTCTGGTCCCACTATGCAGAGTGGTCCTAGAGTGGTCAGTCCTCTTTCAAGGACAAAAAATGGGAATCAGCAGATTTTGGTGGTTGGATAATATACTACAAGATGGATGGAGGCGTATGGTCTTCCAGATGCAAAAGCCGAGACTCTAGCTGCTAAGTTCGTCAGCGAGTTGTTTGCCGGCTTGAAGCGCCGGAAGGTGTCCTTTCAGATCAAGGGACCAACTTCAAATCGCAGGGATTTCAGGAAATGTATCGGCTGCTGGAAATAAGCAAATCACGAACTACGGCATCATATTCTTAGTCGACAGACTCAAAGAACGATTCAACAAAACTGTATTCACCATGATAAGGTCGCGATGATGATCGATCAGCACAAAGGTCAACCTTACGTACTAAGACGTTTGGACCCTCTCCGACAGTTGGGCGGCAATTCCGAAAACCCCTTCTTGTGAAGTGCAGGAACTATTATAAATTCCCAGCTAGTTTAGCTTGGACCGATGCGAGTATGGTGTTAACTAGTCCAGGGTGCTACAAGAGTGAGTTGTAGCATCGTAGCTTTCCGTCACCGCTACGTCCGAACCGTTTGCCGGGCGAGACATCCCCGTGTCCCTCGCCACTCTGGTCCTGCCAACTAGCCGATCACCTCCTTGGTAGCCAGAGCTACCCCCTGCTACTCAAAATATAAAGAAAAAGCCAACTTTCACATTGGGCAGTAGTAAATCCAGTCAGCCAGGCAGTCGCATATCATTCAGTATCTGCATTCAAACACAAAGACCAAAGGAGAGGAGTTAGTGAAATACCACAGATCGAAACACAAAGTCCCGAGAAAAACAGAAAAACAAGCACACACACGCGAACGACTCACAAAACGCGGGCAACAGGACAATCGAAATCTCGAATGCAAAGGCAGGGCTGATCACCTCCTGAGGATAGTAAGAGTTAGCTACCCCTGCTACCAGAAATATAAAGAAAGACACTCAACCTGCTCATTGGACACTCCAGTCATCCAGGCAGTCGCAGGTACATCCAGACATACTGTCATCCAGGCAGAGCTACGTCATCAGCCTATTTGGATGCTGCCTGGAAAATAAAAGATTAAAATAGTTGTTATTGTCATTACAAGGGGAAATAATCCAAAATATATTCAACTGAAAGAAAGAAACCACATCCATATAAGAAAAGAAACAGGTAATTTTGGATCTTCGTCTCTTTTGGGTGCAGGTGGCCATGTGGTAGGTTTGTTGCTCAGGGTATGGGGGTTTAAATACAGTTGCTGGCCATAAGTTTTAGCAAAACTATTAACCACCTCTTTCGCCCCTTGACCCATGTGCATAACTGGGTACTGGCATTAGTTGGGGAGCAACCTGCGATGGACTGGCATCCCAGATATAAATATTATCAGTGTTTCTTGCTGAAGGAGCAGGAGATAAACATCGACATGATGAGCCAATTGGCTCGGAGCAGACTTGCTTTACTCACTTTTGCATGACTAATAATTATACGGACGCCCCTTGATGCCCTTGATAAACTCCACAAGACTGGTTTGAAAAATTCTGTTTAGTAGGCCTAAGTGAATGCCTCAAAATTTTGACTGTGAAATTCCACTTTTTAGAACATTTTATTGTTTTCAGAATATCAGTAATTGGAAATGTAATTTGCTTAAGCAAATAAAAAAATTGGGCTACATTATAAATAATTCTTATTCAATCTATCTGTTGATCGAAAACGTTGATTACCGGAGAATTACATGTTCACGGACTCCTTGACATTGAGCATAAAAGCATTATAATTCTATAAACACTGACTTCCCCTTCAAATAGCGGAATTGAGAGTGTTTAAGTTGAAGACATACTTTTGTTGCAAAGTAAGAACAAACAGTTGTCCTGCTTTTTTCCCTTTGGGTTGGTACATCCTTCTTTTTAGTCATTATGATGACAGCAAGTTTCTGACTTTACATTGGGTTTGTAAAACTGAAACATATTCTCAGAGTTACCACAATGTTCGCTGTAACACGAAAGATGATATGCTGTTGCTTTTAATTTTCATAAGTCTCACCCACACTATGTCTCCGTCTATTCACACATCCACAAGCCTCAAACGCCAGTTTTAACTCAAAACAGGGTAGGCATTATCCCCGCAAACAGGGCTGTATTGGCTCTCTTTTACAACTTGTCTCTTATATGTGGTGGCGACAGATAAGAGACAGATTGTAAAAGCACGGAGGTAGGAAGACCTCCATGGTAAAAGAGAGCTACTACAGCCCTGTTTGTGGGGATAGGTAGGCACGTGCACAACCGCCTTCATTGCAGTTCGCGCTTTGTGCGACCACCGTCGACCACCACGTAGTACTGAATGAAAAGACTACCTCGGTGAAGTTGAGTTAAGATGTGAGGACGCAAACAAACGAATGAAGCTTTTGCGTAACACCCTGCAGACCATAATGTCACACCATTCTTTTGAAGTTTGAGCTAGAACTTTATAGACAGGGTCATGAAAATGCTTCCGCCAAATTAGTTTTGTAGGCCTGAAATAGCTATAAACGCCCCATCAAAACAAGAGGGAAGCATTTCAGCCTGGTCGATTCTCCAACTGATGGATTTTCGTCAGCGAAGGCAGAGGAATAAGTTTCCCAAGAAATGTCGCCGACGGTCATTTAAAAAATTTATTTATTTTGAACTTGGAAAGCATCATTGTCTTACGAATGGTATCACCATCTTCCATTGGAGGAGGGAGAACTAGCAATATGTTGCAAATAAAAGGTAGACTCCTTTTTAGACAAAATTTCCCATCCCCTTTGGGACGCACGAGTTGGATACATCACTTTTGAGTTACAGTGGATAAAGCTGGAGACGATCTGATCAGTGTTTACTTTTCACATTTTCCGGGTGTAAAAATGACGGCTTCATCCCCGTAGTAGAAGATAGGACCAAATTTCGTTGACATACAAAGTACCAGCTCTTGTTCAAAGCTTCAATATACCTTTCATTTTACAGACCCTCTAAGAAATCGTGATCCCCCGTGAAAACTCTTGGCTCTGAAAAAAAACAAAACAAAAAAAAAAAACATATACTGAGGGCCCCTACCATACTGAAATTATGTCGTTTTTCAGGCCAGTTTCATTTTTCGAATTGGGCTTACATGAAAAGAATGCAAGTGACTTGGTAGCACCGGATCTGGAGCCTGAACAAAATGAAATGAAAATGTTTTAGTTCTGTCTTTCTTTCTTTTTTACATACAGAAA
Organism: Acanthaster planci; assembly: GCF_054643075.1. NCBI lineage: Eukaryota > Metazoa > Echinodermata > Asteroidea > Valvatida > Acanthasteridae > Acanthaster > Acanthaster planci. The sequence goes on along the minus strand of NC_141783.1, from coordinate 10,064,298 downwards.
TTTGCATACAGTGTCTGTTTCTAAGATTTGGTGTCAGCGCGCTCTTACTGGGACATATCCTTGGCGAGTGTTACTTTCATTTTAAATCCACAATTCTAGTGGATTATTTCTGTTCTGTTTGTCATGTGACTAATTATTAAAATACATGTAAAGATAAACATATTTTTGAAAGAGCGCCGAGACTATTTTCAAAGCTTACCAAAATATTAAAGAAAAGGGTGTTTTTTCCCTGAGAAACACGAGATTGAGTAATGGTTAGTGAACCCTTTCCTTTAATTTGTAACAACTGTGGATTCAAGTCACAACGGATGACGTGTAAACACACATAATTTTCATTATTTTGTTCCACGGAGAACGTGTAACCCGTTTAAGAATTTTTTTACTTCAGCGGCCTACCCCGTCGTGCTTGATTGGGTCAAAGCGCAATCGCAAGGTTGAAGAATTTATGGGTAAAAAAACCCGTCTACAGCAGCTTCTTCGGGTAAGAAAATCCGACGTTAACTGGCTATCGTATCACGGGTTGTATAATGGTGGTTTCAACCATAATGCGCAGCTAAATCCAAATGGTTTTCAGAGATCAGGTGTAAAACTAAAACAGCGCCCTCTTTCACAGTACAACGAATGTAAGCAACCGGTGGGGGGTGGCAACCTGATTTTTTAATTAACTGAAGGATTTGAACGAATGTCTGTTGTTCTTAAAAGCTTGGGGATTGATTTGAACAAGATAAATTGATCATTAATTCTGGCTGAACAGATGCGCAAAAGAAAATCAGGCTAAGTCTAATTCCCAAAATAAAGTTTCAGAACGAGCCTAATGTTGTTTTCTATGGTTTCAAGATGTCGGCCGGGAAGCAGAGAGGTGTCGCCAAAGGCGGAATGTGGAATACTCAAACACCGCAGTATAGCAATGAAACTCAGCAACTGTTGAAAGGTGTGTATCTGCAGACTATCATCCACGTTACTGTATGTTTACAGGGTGAAATGTGGGATAAATGTGAAGATAACGAGAGGTTAATTTCGTTGTTATGCCAAACCATGGAGAAAGGAGTGGAGGCCAAACCACTGCCAAGCATGCCTAGGCTACTTGTAGAACTCAAAGTCACTACTCGGGATTCGTACTCCGTCATACTCCGTGTGACCGTTGCCGACAAGGTTTGCATTGTGTCGTAACGCTATGGGTTTTGGAATCAGGCTTTTGTGGTAAAATGATTCACTGGTGTAAGAAAGCTATTAAATCAAATTTTCCCCTGTCAGCCATGTCAGCAAGCCTGATTAATCTATGGGGCAGTGCAGACATCCGGGATTCTCGCAAAATGACAGGTAGGGCCTACTGCGCTGGTGAAAACAGTGACCCTGGCGACGTACGCACGCACCAGCCAGTCCGAGGACCGGGTTATACAATCTTTTCTTTGATCTGTACGTACGCGCACGCTCATTGCAGTTGTTCAGTTGTTTTCACCCACACCCATTTGCAGTGTGGTTGCTATGTATTTTTGTGAAACTCCCAAATGTCCGCGCTGCCCCATACCCCTTAAAAAGCAGGATAACAATGCCTTGACTGTTGTTACGGCAGCCGTAACGCATCTCTCATTTTCTATCGATACGGCACTGCAACTGCGCAAGCACGCCAACTAACATGTAAGCGCAGATTTCAGACTTTGTTTCCCTTTCAAAAAAAAATCCTCCAAAGCCTCCGATGAGAAAAGAAAAAAAGATTCCTGCTTAGGCCTATACAATTAGAAACCAATATAAAAACAATTATGGTATAAAACATGAAATTTAGGCCAAAAAAAATAAAATGGTCCAAGCGCGAATTCGAACTCACACACTAGTGGTTCAAACCTTCCACCTTGACCACTTGGCCACAAGCGTTCAGTGTTCAAGGTAATTTTAAAATATATAAAGCATCGTGATGATCAGCTACGTCATCGCACTTGCGCAGTTCAGTGCCGTAACGATAGGAAATGGGAGATGCGTTATAGCTGCAGTAACGATAGCCACTTCGTTTTGAAAAAAATTAGATTTTGCTCACCAATTTCTCATTTCCACCCATTGACTGTCGCTCTGTTCATGCTGTTCGAGTTTATCAGACTGCACGTGTATTGAGCCCACGTATGACCGTGCTTGCTCCGCAACTTGTTTCAACCATTTGCAGTGGCGGGGATGACATCTTGTGTTGTTTTCGTTGGACTGTCTTGGCTGCCGCTGTGATCTGGAAACACCCATGGGCAGGACGGGCGACATGTGCTGTGATCTGTAGCAGTGACAGATTACGAGACTTAAAAATCTACGACACCATGCAAACCCTGTTGGCTCAAAGTCACACAGAGTATGACGGAGTAGTGACTTTGAGTTCTCGAAGTAACCACTGCAATGACTGGGGTTTAGCCAAGGCTATTGTACTAGTACGACTAACTTAGGAATAGGATTAGTAATTTATAATGCAGGAATGTTAAATATTGACAGACTGAGGAATCTCATGTTATAAAAAGTGAAAATACCATTCTTTATTAAAGTTAATTTTCCTCTTAATGATTTAAGCATATTTTTCCAATTGAACTACTAGACTGCTGGAAGACTTGAAGTTTGAAGTTGTTTGAATTGCTATAAAATTTAAAGGAAATGTTTTGTTACAATGCCAAACACCAGGATCGCCCTTCCAAAAAATATATCTTGTGTGGTACGTCTTGGCCACCGTAGATTTCAAGGAGTGCCAGCTGCATAGATATAGGCAGGGATTTTTACACACACATGTGGTCGAACCCACTAAAAGCTGTCTACTCCTGGGCACAACAAGAAGTAACGTTTTTGTGTGCATTGCTTCAATGACAGACAGACTGTTGTAAAAATAAAATTACCTCTAAAGAATTTCAACTGCAGTGTAGTTTTTTGGAAATTTTGTTTCAAAGCCTTAGGCGCACAGAAAAAGGAGGATTGAGGATACTTTACCCACTAGCCGCGTTGGGATTGGTCAAGCTGTCATGCTGCTGACAACAATGGAAAGAGTACATGCTGCTGATTTTCTGTGGCGTGGATGGGCAAAATACTCATGAATATCAACTTTTTAATGAGATGTAACCTGGTGAACTTCCCCAGCACATATCTAATTTTTGTTGCACAAGTTGTATTTGTGATGGCAGAGTAAATGGCATAATCGAAACAGCCAATGCAAAATTGTACTCAACTATCTGCAAGGTTTGTAAATTCTTACAGTTGCTTTCCACAGACAGAAGAGGTAAGATGTTGGGCACGATTGGTTGTATTGTATAATACATGGTGGCAAGTAGTTGGTAGCCCAATAGGGAAGCCTTGCTGTACTTTGTCACTGAGTAGACAACAAAAACTGCCCACCACGATGATGCACTGTGCATGTACTCGATGAATAAGCTGATCCGTTTTTATTTTTTGTTTGATCTTTAGTTATGATGCAAGAATCAAAGTTAAATGCTTTCCAACAGAGGCAACTGAAGGAAGCCATGAAAGGTGAGAGCTCAACCCCCCCCCATAAGCAGCTCAAATGTATATGGAAAAAGCTGTCATTTTAGTTTTTCTTCTCATGCATTAAACATTTCATCAAGTCAAGATTGGCTTTCAGTGCTAAAGATAGTTGAGCTGGCTACCTCAAAAACTATTCTTAATGAGTATCGTAGCCACAACAAACTAGTTTAAATAAACACATCCTGGAATTGCCAGTTGTACAGTTTGTACCAAAGAGAAGATTTTTGAGTAAAGATTTGTACCCTGCGACCGGCTTTTCTCAGATGTTGAACATTAAACATTTCAGTTTTCATCAGTTTGATAATTATACGAAATCACTTTTGATAGAATCCATCATTGTGAGCCGAGATTTTTATTGAATCAAACTTGAACCTTTATAAGACTTTCAAGTTTTGCAAAAACAAAGATTGATGGCATACATGTATCATGTTAGACTTGCATCCAATGCTTTTATTACGTTAAAAAATCAAAATGTTTTCGAGTTTGTATTCCGTTGTAAAATATCTGTTTATTTTTAAGGGGGAGGTGCACTCCCAATGAGATGTAATCCAACTACTAGTGCAAAGCCATGTGCCCCTTCTGCAGCCAAACCCAAGAGTATCCGGGTTGACCCTAGGGGTCACAGTGGTGGGCTGAGGAAGAAAGAAGACATTGAAGACTCTGGGGCCTATGAGAGACAACAGTACAGACCTAGCCCACAGAGTGAGTTCTGGATTCAAAAGCTTTTGTGTGCCACCTCTGATTCCAATCTGCTTGGACGTTTGAGGAACACTTTTTCCGAGGTTGAGGAAGGTAGAGCCCAGACACGTCTATTTTTGACATCTGCAGTAGTAGTGAAGTCCTAAAAGAAGTGTCCTAAACTTGAGGATTCAGACGGTGGATTATACGATTCTAACCCCAAATGACCTGGGAGTGAGGGTTGGCAAACAATGCAGTGTGCTTAATACAAAAGTAATTTATTGCAATTTTCAATCGTGTTGGGTCTGAGTTCATTTACATGGTGGTGTCAAACGGATAACAGAACCTTGATCCAGTTGACTGTACATGCTACAGAGAGGTACTTACTTCTTTTGTAGAAGTTGGAGTTTGTAGGAGTTGTGGAAAAAATTGCATTGCGCTCATAGGTGTTTACATTTCTAGGACTAAAAAGTGCTCAATCAGAAAAGAAATAAGAAACCTTGCTGAATTGTCAAATTAGTTGGTAATCAAATACATGGGGTATTTTTCTGTTCTTTTTGTTGTTAAGTACATGTATGTATATATTCTGAGCAGTATTTTTGACTTATGCATAGCTGCTTCATGAAATGGGTCCAAGTGCTTGTAGCTTGGACCCCTTTGCTCGAGGAGCTTGTAATTAGAAAGATACTTGTGTTTTTTTTTTAACTTCTATTGTGTGGTCTCGACCTTATATTTTCCATGTAGTTATTTTTATAATGTCAATGAAATTCTCCTTGCAGAATCGCTGGAAAAGGAGAAGGGTAGGTTACAGAACATCATGGCGTTTGGAGAAGACAAACCACCAATCACAGAAGAGAGGAGGAAGGAACTACTCCAGGCTCCGACACCAGAACCGGAACCAGATAGATTCACTGAATGTAAGAATTTGGAACTAATTTCGATTTGGAGTTTGTATTGTCTTGTCTTTATGTATGTATTTCTCATTTATCCTATGGAAACTTCTCAGTGGGACAGTTTTCCAGTGGTGCTTAGCGGCTGTACATGCAGTACATTTCATTAAAATTAACAAACTTTGTTTTTAAGTAAAAAAACAAAATTAAGGTTATTTTGTTTGATCTGTTCTTATTTTCTTTACATTCTCCTTTTCCAATTGTGATCTTGGAGTTTTCTGGTTAAATGGCAAATATCTGAATTAACAATAGCCCAATTGACCATTGCAGTTTATTTAAGGCACTGAAATTTTAGAAAGTTTGATGGAATCAGTATTTGACAGAATCATGATGTGTCCTTTCTTGTCCAAATCAACAGTGGAGGCTGAGATTAGGGAGCGGGCTGAATTTCTGGAAGACATGACCCGTTTAGGCAAAGGCAAAGAGTACCAAGCCATCATAGCCACAGAAATATCACAGGTAAGTAAAACCAGCTGGTGGACGGTGTTGCTCTAGTGCTGGGTGGTTGGGATTTCAAGTGGTTACGTTGTGCCATTGGCTTTCCACAGTTGCATTTCCTTTGCCTTTTACCTCGCTTGTGTAGGAGAGTTAATCGGGTATGCAACTGGGAATTTAAAAAAATTAAGTTCAAAATAAGAAAGTAAAAAGAGTTTAAAGTCTAAAAAAGTATAAAAGTTTGACCCAGCTGTTTTCGGAGGAGTTGGGAGTCTTGATCAGTTTTTCTCTCATAAAGCTCGTTTGATTGTTATTTTTATAGAAACTGCGCGAGATGGAAGTCATTGACAAGAAGCGCACAGCACAACTCCACAAAGCCATCCAAGCTAAAGAACAACAGACCATAAACCCAGTACCCACAGAGGGAGGGGATGGCAACTGATGGAATGGCAGGAATTGTGTAGATAATCATTAAATAATATTGTTGTATACATGTATATGTCATGTACAATATTTTTTTAATTTATTCCTGATGTGTCAGAAGAGGGCGGGGGTTAAAATTCATAGACTATTATTAAAAGTGGGAGTATAATAACGGAAGCGGCCTGCTCTTTCCTTCAGTGAGGATGGATTTGAATTGCTGAGCATTCTCTTATGATCATGTCAAAGGAGAAGCCTATGTTGAGAATTTTTTTTAAGAAGGGGTCAAAAAAGCATTTTTAGTGTCCATGGATTGGCCTTTTTGTTGCCTTTTTCTGTGCGGGATTTAAGAACAGGATTAACTGCAACAATTTTAACGCTGGCTCGCTGTGAGGTTTACATGTGCTGTGGGTCTCCCAACATCCGTCCAAAACTGTGTGCAACAATCCACTGGCATTTTTCTTGCACTAAATACAAATTCATGATGGTGTTAAACTACATGTACTTGACAAAATGTGTTGTAAATTTGTGGCAGCTTTATGTCAGCTTCAACTGAAAAAGGTTTCCCGGACCACATTCATACCATGAGATTTTTACCACAGGACATTTTAGTAAATGAATTACATTATATGCCAGTAGGTACTGGGGTTGAATCTACATGAATTTAGTCATGACCAACTCTTCATTCTGCCCGAGTGTTATGAAATACAGTGGACATACATGTTTTGTACAGTGTACATGTAAATTCAACTTTAGTTTCGTGTTGTGCTCGAATTGAAAACCGATACCAAATTTGTACAGTACTTTCAGAGCGTGTATTACATCTGTGTATTATTTGAGGAATAAAGTAAATGCTTAAAAACTGTAGACTAAAGTCTTGAGTTTGCTGCAAACATACCGTGATGGTAATTGCTTTTAATACATACATTCAAGAGAAATACTAACCAAGTACACTAAATATGACTGACAAACTTTCAAAGTTATGACAAAAATCTATTTGCTTTACCAGTAGGAATCTTCCTAAAATTGTCCTTGAGGGCATCAAGACTTAAAGCTCCAAGTAAAGTATTAGCTGAGCTGGACAGTCCTAAAACCATTGATATGCTGTGAAACCTAGAGGAGGATTTCAGATACCAGGTTGGAGTGAGTTTACTGAAGTGTTTGGATAGCCATTACAGAAATAAGTTTCTCCACAAAACTGCACTCCTACAAAAGAATAAGGACTGTTGAATCCCTTTGCTGTCAATTTAATATCACAACTTGGCAGTTTGCAAAAAAGTAGAACTCAGCAGTGTCATGAAATCAAGTCCCGGTTGCTTGGTCAAAGAAAGAGCACTGTCATCACTTCTTGAAAGTTGAGTTAGCTGCAAGAGTGTCACTATAAAAAATTTCGCAGCTGTACATCGGAATAGTTTATCTCCGTTTTGCACCATAACCCCCTCCTCTGTGCCTCCCTTGAGTCTTGAGTCTTTTAACACCTCTAGTGTTTGCTGCTCCCTTGTGAAGACCACCTTTGTGTCGAGCTGAAGAACCGCCTCTGTGCCCCGGTTTCTTCCGGTTGAGTTTACTCTGCAGCTTTTGCAATTTGGAGCTACGAGACAAAAGGGACACAAAACTGAAAATTTTGCTTGACAAAATAAGGAGTGTGTCATTTATCCACTACCAGCCCTGACTACAGATCACAGAATCTGCAAATCCACTGAAATGCTTGTGGCAATGCTGCTAACTTCAATGTTATGTTCTTAGTCTTTAATAATTTGCTCTCAAGTGGAATAAAGAATGGCATACTGTAAATACAAATGTATGCAAATTACTTGCAAGTAGGCAATTGCTATCTTCTCCAAGCAGGAACAAGAGAGGGTGTGTTTTCAACCAACAACAGTCGTTCAGTGGGAGCTCACTGCATGCACGCAGTTTTATGAGTGTTTATGTGGGACGTGCTGAGCACATACATCCAATTTCTCTTTATGGTCTGTGCATGTGCGTCAGACCCCATGCACGAGCCAAGTTGGAAAACCTCCCACAAGCCTGTTTCTTTGCTGGTGACGGTCCACTTCACCTCAGGGCAGATGACAGAACTAAATACACGGTGTACATCAATGGACCCTTCGCTGCAGAATGTGATGACCAAAATTACATGTGATTTGGACTTAAAACACTTTTGGTGACTTGTAACTTGATGTGCAACGACCAGATCCAGATTTAACTTACAAAAAATGACTTGTTACCAACAGCAGTCAGAAGTTACTCCAGCAATCTAAGCCTATTATTTCACGGCTTGTGTGCATTTAAAAGAACCTCCAACTTTAACTTTCGACTTCCAGTTTGGTCTGCTGTGCTGATGCGTGGATGGGATCAATAATGCATGACTTGATGTATAGTTCGACAAGAAGCCTTGTGACTTGCCTTGCGTTTGGACTAATTGACTTGCAACTTGAATTGACCTGTGATTGAGTGTTTGCAACTCAGTGACTGGGCTAAGTGACTAGTGAAATGACATGGTGCCATCTCTGTGAATTTGTAACAATTTACCTCTTTTTCTTGGCCGGATTTTTTTGTTTGTATTCTCTCTCCTCGGGGACTTGTTTGTCATCTTCATCACTTTCATCATCGTCATCCTCATACTCTGCCAATGCTTTGAGTCGAGACTGTGCAGGTTCCTTTGCATCATCGTCATCTTCATATTCCATCTTCAGAAGAAAGACACAACTGAGAAATTAACAATTAACAAAATCACTTTAAGACACACTACATCGGTGTGTAACTGACAATACTGTCCCTGAAGGGCATTTGGGTGCCATCTTCACCTTGTTCATGCCCTGGTGGAATTTTCCACTGCAAGGTTTTGGTGCAATCAGTTGAGATGATGCACTTTGTGTCATTTTGCTGGGTAAATCAGCTAAAGCGCGCACTGTGTCCTTCTCATTCGCTCATTTGACAAGATCAAAATGAGCCCATTACAGTTCTTGCACAGAGGTCAAGAACGAGAGGCAGAGCGTCAGCGTCCTACCTTGTTCTCCCCGATGCCACCGTGTGCTGCCAACAGATCCAGGGCTTCTACTGTGACTCCCCCGACCGATTCGACAGTGACTGTGTGCTCGGCATGGTCATAGACTATCGGCTGTTTGTCTCTTGCTGGTGTGTCTTCATCTGCAGATGATAGAAAGATGATAGAAAGAAACAGAGGTACAGTTGTACAGGTAAATATTCCTTAGTCTTTCAGCAGCATGGGAATCTTTTAAAGGACACAAGGTTATTTCAAAGACTGCACAGGTGTCATGTGAATTTTAAAGGGACATCAAAATGAAATTATTCTACATTGTCACACCATACAGATTTAGCAATTTTACTTTCCATATAAGGTACTTTCGTCTCATTTAACAAGTGAAATTTAAACATACTGTACCAGTCAGTGAAACAACAATTTAAAGTGAAAACATAATCTTATTAAGTAGTCTGGCAGAATGATGTGTGAAAGGACGAACACAATGTACCATATACATGTATGCTTCTACTGGTACACCATAATTGTACAGTCCTTTTTTTCCTACATTTTTGCTATTGCAACCCTTTTGATGTATTAACTGTCAATGGACTGGACTCACATTACAACCGGCTGATTTACTGAGAATCACAAATATATGAACTGTTACATTCCCGAGTACACCTACCAGGGAAATGCAGCTCCCGCCACCCAGCCTGCCTGGCTTTCCTTGTCTCCTGACGCAGTTTCTGCTTCTCCTCCTTGAGCTTCAGCTCCTGCTGCTCCCTGGCGACTCGTTTCCTCTCCTTCTTTCGCTTCTGAAAGCCAGTCAAGAAATCCCTGTGCGACACGGGAAAATGCAGTTTGAAAATGCTGTTTGTAAAAGAGTGAAAATATGTCCAACAAATTCACAAAAATCATCCACCTGTGGTCATTTGAGTACACAACGAAGTGGATCTGTAAAATCGAAATCACGCTGGGTAATCATGTGATCCACTTTTCAGTGAGATGCAGAGCAAAGGGCAGTTTGCCAAAATATGTGGGATAAATGTCCATGAATCAGCTATGCAAGGAAAGATTTGTGCAATTGCTAGACATGCTAGATTCACCGCAAACTCTAGCCTCTGCTTTGCAAAATGTTCTATGCAATTGTCCATAGTACACAAACCAGTTCCCACATGATCAACCAACTGTGCAGATCTGGTCTTACACCATCAAACACTGCCAACCGCTCAGACAATGATAAAAGTTTCATATCAGATCATCAGTCTGTACAGGTGTCATTTGAACACCAACAAACTTACTTTACTTTATAAACCTGTTCCCCTACTGAACCCACTGCTTCACTAAAAGCCTCCTAAAATTCACAGGGAACTTGCTGGAGTACCAGTATGGACCTTTGTTCCCCGGTGATGTCACAATTGTGCTGGACGGCAATGTGTTGTGATGGTAATCTAGTCTGCTTATTCCAGATAATCTAGTCAAGCATGCAGTGTTCACATGAGTGCTTGTACCATTTCTTCCATGCTTGTACATGGTTGATGCCGCATGCCCACAGGAATACATGCGATCACTGTGGCCAAGGTAGTCCACACGTGGTGGTATTGTTTACATCTAGCGCAATCCAGTCACGTGGGGGGAAAAAGGTCTATATGACACTCAAATCTTCATGTAGAATAGTGTAGAACTATGAGGTTCCTCATTCTGCTTTGATAGGAGGAATAAGGAGCCTTTTCCCTACTGTGAGTCCATCAGCTCATTCTCAGCACAGATATTATGGATGGAGTCGTTATCCCAACATACAGTTACAAATTCCACAGAAGGTCGCCTAGTACTGAAGGGACTTGTACATGATGTATGGCTCTAGCTACATGTACATTGTAGGCCCCAGCTTTAGTAAATCAAGCCTGCTTGCTGTTAATACATATACATGAAGTTTATCAATTCCTTGCTAATGCAGACCTGCCAACATGCCGTACTCCTTCCTGAGGTCAGCATTACCACACAATAGATTAGAAATTTAAATGAAGTGAAGGCTCATTTGAATACCTTTTAATCTATTATGTGGTAATGCCTGACCTCAGGAAGGAATACAGCTAGGTTGGCAGGTCTGCTAATGAGTGCTTTGCCTCCCCCCTGTGACAGCCCCCCCCCCCGGGAAAGGGGGGTTTCTTGTCCCAGAGAGGGGGGATCCGCACATGGTGAGGGTGTTTTAATTTGGGCTCTCATTTTCTTAATGTGAAATTATGATTAAAATTTGTCTTTTTTTCCGCACACTGTGGCTCCTCTAGGCTTGTTTACTTCCATTTTTCAAAAATTTTCAAATTTAATTGAAGCCAGCACTGAATTCACCTAAATAAGAACAAATAAATACATGTACAAAACTGTAAGAACAAAAATTTTACGAAAATATGAATTTTAAGCTTTCAGTCAAAATCAAGTCATTTTGTGTACCAAAATAATCGTGGTTTGCTCTGCATTACACGTGTACAAAAACATCCCAAGGCAAAACATCTCAAAACATCCATGCTTCAATCCATGCTTCAAGGAGGTCCATGTAAGGACGCCACTTAATACCATGTGCGCAAACCCTATGAGCCTGGTCTGAAACATTGAGTCTTCTAACTAAACTACTTGATTTTTTCCCTCCTAAACTGAACTTTTCTAGACATGTTTTTGCTCTCGGACGGCTAATGGGTCACTGTAGGGAATAATTACTGGGGTCCGTATACTATCCGCTCAGAGCAGGAACAAAAGAGAGCGTGTTTTGAAATGAAATTGACAGTCCTTTGTACGTATTCACGGCACTGCCACGCAAGTTCCTGGGCATTTGACGCAGAGCACGCTGAGTACGTTTAATTTAATTCAACATTTAAGTTATTTAAATAACGTACGAATAAGAACCAAGCTTTTATGAAAATATGGATTTTATTTAAGCTTTTCAGTCAAAATCCACACTCGTTTTTGTGTACAAAAAATCAGTTTGCTCTGCATCACACATGTACAAAAAATGTCCCAAAAGGCATGACAGCTAGGCCTAGTAAAACATCTCAAAATATCCTTACTTTCAATCAATATTTCTCTGTTTTGCAGGGACCAATGGAATCCAAACATATCAAAATGTTTCTTATGACATTCTTTCCAAGATCATGTCAAAAAGAAAACAGAAAAAATAGCTGAAAAATTTATGAGCCTCCCTGTATTATTCAGTAGCCAAAGCTAAGCCATGATATGATACCTAGGCCAACACAAAATCCACTGAAAACTGCCATTCATTTACCTCCTCTTCTCTTCATCAAATACCAAATACGTCTTCGTCTGCCGATTTTTAGGATGCTTTTGCCTGTACCTATCTGTCGGCATTTTTGTCTCCCGTAAATAAATGTTTTAATCGCCAGTGATAGTCCTGACGCGACTACCACACGTGCAACGTGCCAGATTAGTATTATATTGTGCCGTGCGTGGAAGGGTCACCTTTTCCAGGCAGTTTCTACTCCTGCTAACTGTTTTTACGTACTCATTTGATTTACATATTAAGAACAATGTACGTTGATCGTTCTCGCTTGCCAAGACAGATCAATCGGGTGACCGAGAGGGTCATACAACGTGTCCAATCAACGTTTACTATTTTACAATCGATTGCTCATCTAATACCTGCTGAGGTTAGGTATCCAGTTTATTATTAGCAGTCAGACCCCGGTCGCAATAACCTTATGGCAAAAATCAATTCCATTAGGGGGTCTGGGAATTGGACTACCATAAATATGCCGCTGTTGAAGGCCTCCAGATTGTTAAGAGAATTATGTTGTAAAATCAACGAAATTCTCCATACATCCTCTCCACATTAGACCGACGTAAGTAGTATAGAAAGGCAACTGATGTTTGGACTGATGTGACCAATTACAGGCTCATGTTTCTGTGTGCTCTTTATGTTTGCAGTATGTGTCATTTGATCGTCTGCAACATCATACAACATCCAGCAATCCTTTCCTTCCTCAGAGCTATACATGTATATATGCAATCACACGTATGAAGCCAAACCACGGTTAACAACCATGCACAATGCATGACATCTAGATGCTCAACCAACCATAAAAACTTCACGTGTGAAATTAGGCTCCTGTAACATTCGGGCTTTATTTTTCTTAAAAAAAACCTCCCTGCCCACAATTTTGTCCCGGGATTCGAACCCACACCCCATGCATCACAAACCATTATGCTGTAACCGCTTGACCACCGCAATTCACACAGGTTGATGGTGTTTTTACTGTTGATATATCGATAAATGGCTGCAATGCGAGTCTAATACACATTGGGCATGCTCAATACAAACACAACCACCGTGGTTTGGCTTCATACGTGTGGATGCATACATGTATATATCTCCTTCCTCATGGTGACAGTCCACCTCTGTACCGTGTGCACGTACATGTTGGCAGGCATGCACCTAAACATACTGTGTTTTGTGCAGGCGCCTTGCCTTATCCCCAGAACTGTGGGGCTCATCGATTCGTTCGCCGTGCTTCCGTGATTGAGCCATTCTTTGTAATGCTATTTCTCTGGTGTGAAGTTAGTTCCTTATTCCTCGTTTCACGTTCCACATTCAATAGTTCAGTGTTGAACAAGTAGGCCTAGGGCCTAACTTTGAATAGGCCTAAGTAACCGTTTGGCATTCAGAATGCACATCCCTAAAAGAGATTGTGTGCAAAAGAGAGAAAAAAAAAAACTGTGCCAACTACATTTTAGGGCTTGTTTGACCAGGAAAAAAGCCATGCCCCGGGTTGCTAGGAGTCGTTGCCAATTCAGAAAAATGACATCAGATTCAATGTAATCTCCAGGCAAGGCGTGGGGGGCTTGGGTAGGCCTACTGATTTGAGATTAGTGTGGTGTGATGAATTCACTATCCCACTCCGGTTTGCAAGCGAAGAACTCCACCGACAAGACTTTCATCAAAGCCGTTTTGACCGTTGAAAACTGCCTTTGCTGTGGTTGAAATGGAGGCAACAGGGTCACTAAAAAGTACAGAAGCACTTTGAAAAAAAGATGTTTTTAGCCAGGCTGTTGGAAAGATGTTTATTACATGTACATGTATTTGACTGAAATAGTTTCGATGAAACAGCAAGTATATAAAACAAGCCTTTATGTTTCCTTTAATAATTATACTGCCATAAAAACTGTCGTCTACATTTCAGGATTTGTTTGACCCTTAAAAAACCCTATGCCTTGGGCTGCCTCTGTGGGAGAGAGTTGTGTTTGTACACATCATTGTGAAATGGCACATACAATGTAAATGAGGTACATGTGAGTGGATGTGCATTTTTGCGCATTTTTTTTTGTCCCATTTGCACTCCATCAGTTCTAAGGCTGTGCACCCTGAATGTCAAATGGTACTTATTGGCTGAGTTCGGGCAGCTTGTTCTTGTATGTTCATGAACAGCTCGATTTGTTGTTCGTGGGTCGGCCGCTCGAACGCCGGGAACAAACAACCGGTTACCAATGGTAGTTAGTGACAAGCAACATGCAACATGGCGGCGTCCATGTAGGCTACATTATTCGAGAGTTAATGTTTGGATGGGCTGAATTCTTTTCTATAGAAACAGGAACATTCATTTCTGTGTTACGGAAAATAATTAAAATCTCACGTGTTTTTCCGTGTGTTCCTGTAAAACCCTGACAAGGAGGTGGTGTGTGATCCTGTTCCGAGAACAGTGTTCTTGAGTTGTGTTCCCGCCTTTCGAGCGCGAGAACAAGAAACCCGTGTCAAGAACAGGTCGCCCGAACTCGACCATTCAATTTTGGAATTTCAAACGATTACTTGTTCAGCATTGAACGTTGAACAAGGAATTAACTTCACATCAGTATACATTTATGTTTGCTGTTGCACTTGCATGGGAACTGAGAAATTTTACTGCAGCAATCTTCATCTGCATAAACCAAACCAACCTGTAACGGCAACAAATCCTGGCTTTCAGGCACATAGGCAGTCCAGCCGCTGACTCTGCAGCAGCCATGTGAGAACAGAAGAAAAGGTCATGTGACTGCACACTCAACTACCTTGCTTTTTAAAATTATTTCAACAATAATTAGTGGTACATGTACCCTGGTACCCGCCCGTTCAGGAATTAGGTTCCCCGTTAACATACTACCCAGAAATGCAAATCACTTAATTTAACTTTTGACGTCACAGTCATGTTTTTCCTACAGGTGGCTGCTAAAACTAGGGTTGGCCATCGGTATAAATATACAAGAATAATTCATAAAGTATTAAAAACTCCAAGCAGCTATCAGAATACCAGATAATGAACACGAATTGAAAAATACAACCCCTATTTAAAATTTATTGCACAAATATCCATTTTGAATGAATTTGAGTTAAAAATCAAAACCCAACCGAAAGGTGATATTTCTGTACTTTTTGGCCAACCAAGACAAGTTGAGTGTGGGCTATTGTGACTTGTTTGGGTAAGGAGAAAAAAAATTGCAATCTGCTGCTCTGACTCAGGAACTAAACTGCAATTGCTCACATCTGGCTCCATAGTTGAATGCCCGACTTACATTTACATCCATGCTCTGTCGCGCTGTCACTTCTCTCCACAGGGATTGAGCAATTATACCAGTATGATATCAGTGCAGTACCAGTCTAAAAAAGCCTAAACTGCAACTTGATGCCGGCAAAGTACACAAAAAATAAACACCAAAACTCTGTCTTGCCTGTTCACAGGGCATGAGCAGGCCAGTTTATAGTCGGTCACACTGGCTATAAAATGGCCTTCAGTATTTAGAGGTAATTGATTATTGGTGCATAAAATAAAAGCTGTTTTACAGCAGATGTGTGTGTGTTTTGTACTGTATCCAGTGTGCTGTAATTAAGTTCCACTGGCTCTGACTTTGGATTCATGCTGTTGGTGATTGAAGCTTCTTCAACCTCTTGTCTTGAGCTCAATACAAGTCATCAGAAACACTGGTTACAATGACAACAAGGTAAATACCTTTCTTTTTGGACATTTGCAGTTTTATCAAGTCAGTAACATTGTTTAATTTAGCTTGTTTAATTGTGTTGCTTCTTTAATTTACAGTCAGCTGCTGAGCTAGTTTGTAATCCCAATTTCACAAACCTACAGCAACGACAGCAACAGTGCATTCGCCAGTTGGGAAAATTGATTCTCAGATTATACATGCACTCCCTTTAAACTGTTGAAAAGCTTCTCCAGACTAAAGCTACATGTACTGGTATATCAATTGCAGAAAAGTTTCATTTCATGGAGTATATTTAGTACTTCATTAAAGGCAGTAAAAGAAAGAAAACTGATAAGTTTGGAGAAAGGTAAAGAGTTTTTTCCCGCACAGTGGATCAAACCCTTGGTCTGGTAGTCCATAGTCTGCCATCATTATTTAATAGTCCTTTGAGGCGACTGATAGACTTGCAGAAATTAAAACCTCACAATGTTACTTCAAGTGACAGCAAAACCTGACTCGTGTTATTGCATGTGTTGCTGCTCTTTTCATAGCCTCATGAATTGGGGGACCAGTAGTTCTCTTTCAGCATCTCTCTCACTCACGAAAGAGATTGCGCACAAACTTTCATCTCTGATTTGAGATGTCTTTGAGGACGAACTTAAATGACTCGAGGAAAAGCAAGGAAATTGCAAACAATTCAGACTGCTCTTTTTTGGTTGAACACATATAGCATTATATTTAGGCTGCTATTTTTTTGTGAGGAGGGAGAGCTCCCCGTTCCCTATCCTGTCCAAAAAAGGCTGGGGAAATGCTGCATTTGGCTTAACCCTAACCCCTAGGGTGTATGTAAAATCGTATTGAAATTGGAGGATTTGGGAGTGTTAGGATTAAAGGGGAAGTTTGTTGACAAATAAAAATTTGTAGATTATGTTATAATTACTATTTTGAACTGAGATACACATGTACTTGTGTGCATACAGCAGGCTATGATTAAAGCATCAAACATTTGTCGGGTGTGTAATTTATGCAGATTACATAACTTAATCTTTGACGGCAGTCGGATTTGCTTCGTAATTTCATCTGAAACCTCCTTCTCAGAAAAATCTTTCAACCTTTACTATGATTATTTTAATCATTGATTTGAGCTAGCTCTGATGCCCACCACTCAATTTTGTGCTCCAGAGAAAACATATATGCCGTTTCATATTTTCTTCCCACGCACTCGATGACTGCCCCGCGTGGTAGCAAGAGCTCAAATTCTTATCTTGAATAGACTGTGGGCGTGTTGTGAGCCAGCAGTGTCTTAGCACAAGAGTAATTTGATAATTCATTGTTACAGTATATTGCAATACTCATTGCCACTTTCTTGAAAATGCTTCTAATTTTCTGTTAAAAGGAAGAAAATTCTGGTGAATAGAAAGTGACGTTTGTCATTGAGACCATATGCATGTAGTTATTATAAAGCTTAGTAATTGTATACTGAAGTGGGCGGTTATTTAAAACCCGTCTGTGGGCGGTCAGTTGGTGCCCATTACTTCTATGTATGTACATGTACCAACAATCCTAGGGTAGGATTTATTCAGCAGTATCGACTGCTCGCTGTGACCTGAAGTACGTAGCAGATGCATGCTTTTTCCAGGTCACAATTTAACAAGGAGCTACATTTATGTGGGTGATAAGCTGATAATGTGGCCTGTGTTTTGTCATAAGGTAGGTGTATATGCTATCTCACCAAAGGCTTTTTTTCATATTTACATGCATGCTGTGTACAAATTAGAAATGTATAAAAGCAAAGGATGTGTAAACAGTTCCATGATGATCTGAACTAGGTGTTATGCAGGACTGAATGTGAGATTATGGTGTAACGTATTAGTGATGTACACGTATGTACAAAATAACAGTGTCACCACAGCATCTGTAACCATGTCTATCTGCAGATTGGATCGCCTGTTCCTTCTGTTGGATACTGGGTCCACCCCAGTGACTCGCCAGGCGGCAGCACAGCAACTGGGGGAGGTGCAAAAGCTCCACCCACATGAACTCCACAACCTCCTCGCAAAGGTCAGTTTTGTTTCCACTTCCTTAAGTGCAAACTGCATAGGCCAGGTTCGATCAGCAACGATTTTGTTGACTGGTAATCTATGCACAAAAGTGTATACGAAAATTTGGAACCAGACAAAATTGAGCTAGTGATTGACTTACATGTACGTTCACTGATTGACCTCGACTGCTGTGCAGCCATTTTGGAGTTTCTTTTTATTCAGGATTTTGTTTTCAGATCAAAGTTTCTGAAAAGCTACTTGTAGCATGTTGCATGTTGAGAAGTTTTGTGTTGCTTTTAGCCAGAAACTCTCTGAACTTTCTTTTTAGATTCACTTTTATTTGAGGAGTTCCACCTGGGAAACGAGAATAGCCGCTGGTCAGGCCATAGAAGCAGTAGCTAAGCATGTGCCTCACTGGGCACCAATCAAGAAGATCAAAGAAGGTGAACAGTCTTACTATTTTGTTATGTTTGTTTTTTGTTTCGTTTTTAATTTTTTATTTCAAGAAGTATGCTTTTATGTATCTTGGAGTGCTGGTAAATGTCTTTCTAGTGAGCGTTTAAAATCATTCCTTCAGATTTTTGTACTGTTGTCTTAAAAAGGGTTACAGTAAAAACCATGTGAAAAATTTCATTTTCTTGAAATTCAGTCCGAAAATCAAAAATTCCATGTCCAGATATTGAGCACTTAATCAGGTGGAGGGTTTGTTAACATGTTGCATCTTCAAGAAACATCACGTTAATATCCAGGATACTACACTATTTTCATATCGAAGTTATAAGGCCAAGAAGAAAATAGCTGTGCTTCCAGTTAAATGCCTCTCAAAAATAGGGTCAGTCGGTCAGAAAAGGGAGGGGGATTTTTTGTGCTGATTGAATGGTAGCTGTGCCAAATTACCGGTTGATCCAAAATAAATGGTTAAACTAAATTCTTGATATTTGGTAATAAATTGTGGGAATGATAAAATGCAGTAATATGTAAAACAGTAACCAAAACCTATTAACATTTGTAATGATTCTGTGATGACAAGGGTTTTATAGGTCAGTATATCCTTCATTTTAGTCGTTCCTGAATATTGAATAGCCATAAAGTACTTTAACTGTGCCCTTGACTTTTATGCAAGCAGACCTTGGGCACATTAAGTAGTACAATGCGTATGGTGGTATTAACTCACCCTGTACAGTATATCTTTATCGTAGACACTATGCATATGTGCTCATAGTACTGCGTCACTGAATGCTCCCCCCTGCTTTGATTCTAGGGGATGATTTTGCCGTTCTTCAGTTTGGACTTGCTTATTTAATACCTCCAAAAATTTCAGTTGAAGGTTTTGTTTTGGCCTCCTTTTAAAGCTCCTTTTAAGCTCTGTCATCAACTAAAGGTTTGTAATTCTTGGCTGATCATTTCAAACTCTTGGTGAGAAATGTACCAAGTATGTGCGGTGTGTGAGTGTTTGCATGTTGCTTTTCTCAGAGGGTTCAGTTGGGAGCAGCGGACCACGCATTGCCACACCTGTCCACCAAGAGCGGGAGGCCGACCAGCTCAAGTTTGACAAATTTGACGTGAACCGGGTCCTGAGACATGGTTCGTCGCTGCTTGGCTCGGCAGGAACTGAGTATGAGCTGGACCTGGAAGAGACAGGTGAGATGGGAATGAGTCAAGTTTAACAACCGACATTCACACAAATATTTGACAATAACTTTTACATTTACTTCTTACAAGTCCTACCAGAAGAGATTCCATTTTTTGTATATATGTAGCAGTACCTACAGATTATTAGTTTTCTGTTGGACTCAAATGGCTTTGGTGAAATTCCATATTTCCCTTTCTCTTGGCTTTAGTTTGTGTGTGAAAGAGGGAGGAAGATATTTCTTCTAGCAACAATTTCCCTTGAGGTAGCACATAGGGAGTATGTGTGCACATTATTTGTGTCATCTTGTACCATTGAAGAGTGGTCATTGTGTTTCCCGGACAAAAACTGACCTGTGAGGACGGGGAAATATCCTCAGTTCCTGTGTGGTCTGTCCGCTATTGTGATGTGGAACATGCTTGTTCATGTGCCTCCAATGATAAGGAATACTTGTCTCTAAGTTTTATTTGCAAATCAGTAGTGTATTTACATAGCCACACGGGCACACAAACAGTGGTGTTTTTACATGGGGCTGGCCTAGTCCCAATTGCCACCAATTAAGGAGTAAATCTATTTTGAGTAGACAGTCGCCAAACAGCAATGGCTTTGCAACTAAAATCAGTCATTTTGCCTGATGTGTGTATGTCATCAACCAATTGACAAATGGTCATTGACTGAACTTGGCCATTTTGTTGAAAATGGGCATAGCATGGTATAGTTTGAGGAGGAGAAAGCAAATTGCTTTGGGGAATTTTCAGGAGGAATTGATCAATAGGACAGTAATGTAAATGGTGCTGCTATATTAAACATTGTAGTTTAAATATCAAAAATATTGTAACGTAATGCGGTATCGATTGGTGTCATACTGGTCTTCCGGTTGTCAGTTGGTTGGACCAAAGTTGTTTCCCAGCTGCTAGGTATACCTATTTGTACAATTATTTGAGGGTACGAGTTTAGCCCAGCAGTCCCTTTAAAAATGCACACCAGACGTGACTCACCCTCTTTTCCCGCATGTCAATTTTCTAGAGCACACCTGTTGTCACAGAGAAGAATTTGCACCTGAGAGCAGGAAGGAAGCCCCAAACTCTGAGAGTTTGGAGCGTAGTAATCGATACAGTTGAAACTTCATAATCACAGGACTTATTGGTAATCACTTGATGATGAGTTTTGCACACATTTATAAATTAACATTGGGGTAGGTTGTAGCATTTAGGTGAGGCGCATTTGCGAAGGCACATGCATGTCTTTGAAATAAAAGATCAACATCCTGGCTATGTGTGAATTGTACCCGTTTCCTCCCATCATTGCCACTGTTGGCTTGGGTGTGTTAAGCTGAAATTTGAAAGTTGGTGTGGTTCTTCTGAGTGGTGTATTGTGGGCCAGGTGATAAATTGCTGCCAAAATGGATTGCATCATCGGCCTTCTAAGCTAGACCATTTGCTGACGTAGATCGGCCCAACCGGGCAGCAGGTTGTTCAATATGTTCATTTGATAGTTTGCTTACCTGACGCAAGTGATTTTTGGGGGTTTCCAGCAAAATAGGAAGAGATTCAGTGGACTGCCATTTTTAGTCAGTCGGTTTGGAATCAAGCCCCATGTTCTAAGTACATGAATAAATTATAGAACTTCAGAAAAATGTCGCCTTTCATGGAATGTATCAATTTCCAAATGATGTTCCTGTTTCTTTTCAAAGAAGATTTATTATTTATTGGTTTTACAAAAGGATTCAATTACATGCTCTGACTTCTTGTAATGAAAGTAAAACTGATGTCTCACCCTTCGATTCGCACTATTTACAAAATTAGATCATCAAATACAGGAAATTAATATGTTTGGATTTGATACATGCATTAAAATTTTAATTTTGTAGACATGCATTGGTCTTGATGTACATTTAACTAGGCACACGTTTTCTTATTTTTTAATGCTCTGAAAATTGTAATAAGTTATTATGGTCCATAGAAATTCACACCACAGATGGTGCAAAAATTGACCATACTTTCAAATTTGAATTTTTTTCTGCAAATTATTCATACTCAAATTAGCTCTCTTCATGTTAATTTTGTGTCCAATTTTACATTAAGTCAACTTCAATACCAGATGTTAATTTCCTGCGGTATTGGGAATGCTGAATTTGTTAATGAAGTCCATTTGCAAGTCAGAATTACTTAATGGAAACAGGAATTGCAATCATTTCACCTCAAGAAAGGTTTTCTTGCATGGACCACCTCACAAATACATACGTAGTTTTTGGTATACTGTACTTAGTTGTAGGTTTCAAATTAGTTCATTTAAAAGGTAGTTTCTGCAGTTTTTGACATTTTGTAAATAGCAATTAATAAGAAGAAAAAACTTGGAAATTTAATGGCTTTCTTTTAAAACTTCCAACTTCAGCCCATGCATTTTACATTGTGTGGTAAATATAACGTTGAGTACCCTGCTGTTCTTTTCAGAACCACACATGCTGATAAAAGATGCATCTATCCTTGCATTATGCTACGGCAAACCTCCATGACTAACTTGCAACTTTAACCATGAAAAGCTTTTATGGTTTTTATATTCAGCCTGAAAGATATTCCCATATCTCTTCTAATTGGTTGAATCATTTCCTGCCTGGGTGCCCGGTTTCGGGCACATAGGCTTTGTACATGAAGCCGGGGAGCCCGAAACCGGACAAAAGAGCTGGACTTTATAACACAAGACCGTCCCAGAACAAAAGACCGAGCTGCTGGGAATTGCTTACATTTTTTCAGTTGTCAATAGCGGAGGAAATCCGTCATTGTTTGGAAAGATTATACCACTGTTTGTGGCATTCAGTGCAAGCGTGCCGAAAGCGCTCCAGTGCTCCAGTGATGAGCAATACAATACTGCTGCATGCTTATCCAGCCCCTATTGAAAAGACGCCAGTCACTCACTGTGCCAGTTTCAGGAACAAAAGAAACTTATGTAACACCACACAATCTGGGCTCTTTTTACCAGGCAGCAGGTCTGGCTGAAATACTTGGGCATCAGTAGATGTTGTCTGTAATAGTAGAGTAGCCACCAGACAGTCATTTGTGTGGGTGTAAATGTCCAGTAAATGTACTTATGATTTTTTTAAGAATTTTGAAAATGGAAAATCTTGAAAATCCCCCGGTTTTACATCATGCAACTTCAAATTAAACCCGGCAGCAAGTGGTTAATGTTAATGCGGGCAACATGTTTAATGGAATAAAGATAACTGACTTTGAAGATTTGACTGTTGAAAGTAATTTCTCATCTCGCACCATGGTCAGGTCTGGACCCCAAGGAGAGGCTCATCAAGCAGAGACGACTGCTACAGAAGCGGCTGGGTCTTGATGTGGGTGGAGTCCTAGGCATGGACTCGGAGGAGTTGTTTAACGATGAAGACCTGCTTATCAAGAAGGAGGCAACTGCCAAGGCAGACAGTAACACACTCAAACTTCCAGTACGTTTTTGTCTCTAAATTATGTGTGGTGCTTCTTCAGAGTTGGCTAGTGGTCAGTCTTGTCAGTAAATCTGTGTTTCAGTTTAGGTTGTACATTGAGATTTTGTCGAAGGAGCTTTCTAATTCCAGTTCCACGATTTGATTAAAAAATTTTTAAACTACCACTTCTTTAAATGAAATTATTCCTGAATTACTAGCAAAATGTCCGTTAAAACATTCACAACTTAGACAAACAGATTCGAGCACACCTGCTGATGCTTCACAATGACCAGGCATAAAAAATGAAGTTTGTTCCTCAATATCTACCAGTGAGTAAGGTTTTTTCTTCATTCGGGTATTTTTTTGTTTATATTTGTATCCATACTGTGGTAATTCATAGGAATTTTGTATGGAACTTTCCCGAACTGTTGCTTATCCTGCAATGTGTAGAAAACAGTTGCACATTCTTTGCATTTTCTTATCACTGTACAAGTACCGTCTGCAGTCCAGCAAATCCTTAAAACCTCTTTGTGGGTCTCAAAAGATATGGAGGGATGGGGATTAGGGTGCATCTAAGTTATTGCCATCTCATCAATAGTGTAAAGAAATGGTCAAGTATGTGGAATGGAAAATGGAAGTTAGAACACAATATAATTTCTTGTCTTGATGGCAGACCTCGGCTGCAGACATTGTGGCCCAGGAGATGGCTCAGATGGGTGCTGGCCTGAGCTCACGGGAGAAGAACCGGGCCAAGCGCAAGGCCAAACAACTGCTTAAGCAACGATCCAAGGAGAACACTGATGCTACATGTATGGGCTCCGGGTCAGTGTTAGAATGTGTTAGTTTGTTTAGTTCAGTGTGAGTAAATTAAGGGGGAAGCATGACCTAGTAGGTATTAAGGGTTTTTTAGCTTGTGATCTGAGGTTCAGAGTTCAAATCCAGCTGCTGGTTTATACGCTGTGTACTTGGCCGAGCCACAATACTAGATTTTATCTCGCTTGTTGCCCATCGAGAGGAAAATAGAAGTATTCTCTTTCATTTGATTAGTATTCCTGTTTGCATCACCCTGAAGATGCTTCAAATGGCTAAGGACAGGGTAAAAATTTGTCTGTGGTTATTTGTGTGAAAAATAACATTAAAATTTGAGGATTTGGAACTGTGTGGATTAAAATTTTTGTCTTGTACATGTACGTGTACTTAAAATACAAAAATAGTTCAAATGCCTGTATTGAAAGAGTATAAACTTATTGTGTACATGTATTTGTCAATTCATACAAGTGGCAAGATATTTCCACAATTGTGCTATTAAGCTGGTAGGAAGGATAATGAAAGCTTTACTGGTTTGGAACCACAGGGGAACCAAAGGTTCAGAAAGTGACCTGATTTTTGTATGTTATCTCTCATGACAATCAGTGCACTGCGTAGACTACGAGTTGGTATAATGCTGTCTAGAATTCCTAAGATGAAATCTGCTGTCCCAGTCACCGTAGCCA
The DNA here is from genome assembly GCF_054643075.1 of Acanthaster planci. Taxonomy (NCBI): domain Eukaryota; kingdom Metazoa; phylum Echinodermata; class Asteroidea; order Valvatida; family Acanthasteridae; genus Acanthaster; species Acanthaster planci. The sequence goes on along the minus strand of NC_141783.1, from coordinate 10,039,785 downwards.
CAGTCCCACTCACTTTTCAAAATGCAGCATCTCTCCAAACACAGAGTGGTGTCAAATTTCACAATCCACTTACAGTTTAAATAGGTTGTTACCTAAGTGGAAGGTGCTGAAGCCTACAGAGTGATT